>NW_026067899.1:12970280-12991108 GCF_014885135.2 Alexandromys fortis
CTCTCTCTCTCTCTCTCTCTCTCTCTCTCTCTCTCTCTCTCTCTCTCTCTCTCTGTATACATGTACCATGGTGTATTTGTGGAGGTCAGAGGACAACTTGTGGGAGTTGGTTCTCTCCTTCCACCATGTGGGTCCTAGAGATCAAACTCAAGTCATCAAGTTTGGCAACAGACACCATTTTTCAGTAAGCTGTCTTGATCCCCCTCCTCCAACAATAAATAATGAAAATATTTATTATTTAATATTTATTATGATAGGCATGAAATTCTCTATCAATTTAAATCAAATAAAATGAAAGAGAAGGAATAATAGGAAAGGTAGAACTAACAAAAGATGGCAAAGCATATATGTGAGTGTCACAGCTCTGGAGGGACAGGTACCTTGACTGTCTGAAGTCAGCCTGTATCTGTAGCTATGAAGGGAAGGTGTTCTGGATACCTACAGCTCCGAAGAAAAAGTACCCTAACTGTCAGACGTAAAGCTTTACGACAACTGTTAGAGCTGTGAAGGAAGGAATCACGGATACCTGCAGCTGTGAGGAGAAAGGTATCCTGACTTGTCAGGAAGTCAGACTCTACCTGAAGCTGGGTTCCAATTAAGGATGGTCACACAGGATTTGGTATCCTGCTCGTCTCCAAGAGACAGTCAGTACAGCTTAGCTTGGCTTGGCTACCCTAAGAGAGCTTCCCAGCAGAGGTGACTGTTTCTTTTCAACTCTGGCCAAGGTTGTAACTTCTCTGCTTCTCTAGGCTAAGGGGGAAACCCCTATGGAAATGTGGCAGTCTGCTCCCCCTCCAGTGAAAAGTTGTTACTTGTCTTCTTCCCTAAGGGATTTTTTTTTTTCAGCAGAGGTGTTCATTGTTTCTTGGCTCTGCTCATCCACCAGGGAGTTTTCCACATGAGATTCTGATCCACTTTAAGGAAAGAAGGTCTTTTTCCCAAAACTCTTTAAAGATACTTGGGCGGGAGGAATCCAGGGGAGTAACTGTCTGCCAGGGTGGAAACGGGCAGATGTCAACTAGACAGGCACAGGGCCTATATCGGGCTTCTTAGAGGCAGAGTTTTTTCCAGGGTGAAGATTTTCAGGGAGGGAATTGGTCAAATTTCAATCCCCTGATCTTAAAAAAGCTCAGAGATTGGCTAGATTTCATATTCAGGGATTGGTTGGCTTCATGCTCAAGGATTGGTTGGTGTTGGTGCTCAGTTGATGGGTGCAGAATATGTTTCTTTGACTCTGGTTTCAGGGCCAAAGTATGTTTCTTTACTGTCCCTTTTAAACCATTTGGCTCTAGTTTCAGAGCCAGGGTGTTGTGTTTTTTTTTTTTCTGCCTCTGGTTACAGGGACAAAGTGTGTTTCTTTGGCTCTGGTTTCAGGGTCAGGGAGTGTTTCTTTGGCTGGCCCTTTTACCATATAATATATTTAAACCAAGTGTAACAGTTGTTGCAGTACACATAATCTAATATACAATTAAATATTTAAGAAATAAAAATTTCAGCAATATGCTATTTATAAAAACATGTTATGTGATGTTATGTTATGAGACATTTAAGTCTCAAATATCTCAAAGGAATGACTGATGATATATATTTTGGAGTACAATGCAGTTAAGTAAGAAATCAGTTATTTATAAGTATTCATGCTTTTGTATATTTGGAAAAAGAACAGGAAATCCTGAGACTGGAGAGATGGCTCATAGATGAAAACTGTTTTTTATGTTCTTCCAGAAGATAGGAACTGAGTTTCCATGGTTAACATTGGGCAGTTTACAACCCCTTGTAACCCCAGATCCAAGGCAATCAGCACCATCTTGTGGTCTCCCAATCACATACACTACATTCTTGCAGTCACACATCTACACGTAACTACAAATAAATCTACAAAAAGCAAACTTCCAAATAACTCATGTGTACAAAAAAGTGCAATGATGCTGGGTGGTGGCACACACCATTAATTCCAGCATTTGGGAGTCAGAGACAGGTGGATCTATGTGAGTTCAAGGTCAGCCTGGTCTACAAGAGCTAGTTCTAGGACAGGCACCAACCAAAGCTATACAGAAAAACCCTGTCTTGAAAAACCAAAAAAAAAAAAAAAAGGTACAATGAGAATTGTAGCATTCCTGCATAAAACGTGATGACAATATCACATTTCAAAACCTGTTAGTGTCCTCAGAAATCATGATTACAAATAAGTATAGAGTATGAAATAGATACCCCCCCCCAATCTCTGAAAATCAAAAAGGTATATGCTCAGGTCAAGATTTTAAGATGGAAATGTAACTAGAGTGAAATCGAGGGTAATAAATGGCAGAAGAAATGTGAAAGGCAGCACCCAATCGAGACTGGCAAAGCACAAAACCTAATGGTTCAAAGAAAGAAACTGGAAAGACTTCAGAAAGCAGATCAGGAGAGGGATTAATTGCAAAGACTGCAGCAGAGATAATTAGTATTGAGATATGGCTAAGCATTATGGTTACAGGCAGTTCTGAAATTAAAATAAATTATTGTGGACAACTACAACAGTGAGCTTCAACATGTAAAGATTACTAAGTTTCTAAAATCTCGAAACCTATCTAATGTGATGCAAATGGGAGGAAGAAACATGACTAGAAAGAGAAAATGACATCGTTAGATGATATAATCTCACAGGACCACTCTCAATGACAGTGACATTTGTCATTAACCAAACATTTTGCCCATCACATGCTGTTTAGCAAACTGAAAATACCATTGTGCAGAAAGGATACCATGTCAAAGACTACCAGAATTTTTTCTTGGAATGTAAATTGGTTTATTATATTTTTAAAAGTCGGTGGACTTTACAAACTAGCAAAGGGAAATTAATATGAGGCCATCTCAACACGCATAAGAAAAAGATTGTGCTAGAATTAAATTCCTATTCATAAGCCAAGGTCTTTATCAAACTCTGAATAGAGGGAACTCTTAATTTGATAAAGGACAGCCACAAATTACTCATAAACATCACACTTTGTGGGGAAAGCTAAAGTTCATTGGCTTTGGGGAATGGTACAGTGTTGCAGAGAGTTATTGCTCCTTTTCAAAATGGTTTTGAAGAGACAGATAATGCATTAAGCCAAGAAGAAGCATCAAGAATTGAGAAGGACATGTGACAGTCACAGTATTTCAAAAGGGGGGATTGCGTGCACATGACTCCTTGGCTCATATGATCTTTCTTCCCTCTCTTTGACTGGACTCCTGGAGCCTGGTTCAGTGCTTAGCTGTGGATCTCTGCATCTTCTTCCATCAGCTACTGGATGAAGGCTCTATGATGACAATTAGGGTGATCATCAATCTGATTACAGGGGAAAGTAAGTTCAGGTGCCCTCTCCACTATTGTAGGAGCCTTAGCCAGGGTCGTCCTTGTGGCTTCCTGGGAGTTTCCCAAACACCACATTTCTTTCTAACCCCATAATGACTGCCTCCATCAAGATATCTTTTTCCTTGCTCGCTCTCTCTGTCCTTCCCCAAATTCAACCATCCCATTCCTTTATGTTTTCTTCCCGGCTCCTCATAGCCTTTTTCTCCCTCCCAATTTACCCAGGAGATCTTAGAAGAAGTAAATTTTGTTTGTCACCCTCAGTAGTTAACAGAATTCTATTTTGTTTCCCCTGAGAGCTCCCTCCTTAAGTGTATGCAGCTTCTTGCAAGCAGCCTCTCTTTCCAGATCCTCCTGTGGTGAACCCAAATGTTGTTTATCAGGCAGGCATCATGCAGCCCACTAATGCACTTCGTTGCCAATCTTGCTCTCATGCTAAGCCCCAGCCCCCTCTACTTAGGCACACACGCACTTTAGACTCAATTTGCGTCATGGAGATCTGTAGGCAGATGTAGGTGGTACCCCACAGATGCAAACTTTTTATTTTTATTTTTGATGTTTTCCTTTGTCATTTGGACATGACAGTAGAAAAACAATCATCCGCTAGTTAGAAAGGGTTCATGATGAGAGTTGCCTGTTCTGGCTACCCACATCAACAATTTTTGTCTGATCTTGGGGAACAAATAAAAGCCTAGGAATGTCCCATTCTACCACCTCTATCACCAATATCTGCTCTTCCTTTTGCAATTCCAGCCTTTTTAATTTCCTACACATCCATACCAGCCCAAAGGAGCAACAAAACAAGATATGCGGGAATAGACTTTGGTCTGAGGTCATCTGTCTATTACACTCTTATTAGCTAAAAACGTGGTTGATGTTATTATTCTTCAACTTTGAAATGTTTTAAAAGCAATTTCCAGGACTCAGCAGACATAAGCATGTTTCAACTGCTGAACAATCTGCTGCAGGTTCAGTAGACATGAGAACATGAGAAGAGAAAATGAGATGACAATAATAATAATTTTTTAGAAATACCAAGCAAAAGTCCACTTTGTGCTGCTGTGCTGATGAGCAGGACTCTTCCTGGATGGGTCTTCAAAGAATGCCGTGGTTAGATACCTCCTCAGCTAGACGAACACAAAACCCCTCAAATATGCCACTATTTTATTCCTTAAGAATTTTCCCAAATTATTGGATCACTAAATAATTCCAAGAGTGCTTAGTGATCGTCTTTGTGGTGGTATTTTTTAAAAAGGCATTTCATACTAGTTCAAACAAAACATTTTTAAAAGATGTGACTTGCTATTTGTAAGCAGATCAGTTCAGGAATCAAAACTGTGACATCTGAGGATGATCTAAACTTGGCAGAATTGTGTCTGGGAAAGGAACTGTGGATTTTGGAAGTTTTGGAAGGCATGTGGTTTGTGAAGAAAGAATTTTACCATGTGCTTCAGTCACTTGAGTTAAAATCCTCCCACCACTTGTAAACAATGTACATTTGGTCTCTACCTGTTTTCGGGGTAAATGTTCTTTTAGCCCTAGCCGTGCTGTTCTAGCTTTTGTTCAAAACAGTAAATGTAGATGGTCTTTTCATGTATTCAGCAGTCTCATTTATATTAAATCAAGAGCGCTATTTTCAAGACGGAGGAAAAATTCACAGTTAGCAATCAAGTGCAGTGTTCCAGTTGACCCTGGTGAAGCACTGGGTAGATGAGGGTGGCTTCTTCTCTTGGATCCTGACCTTTCAGCTGTGATAGGCCAGCACCACAAGAGCATTGCCAAGATGGGGGCTTCCTTAATGTCCGGTTTTAGAATGCCAAGTTAAGACTTAAGTATCTGTTTGCTAACCCAGTCTATCTCCTGACGCACTGTGGCTTTCTTACACTTCTTTCTTTTTATTGCTCCATCCTTACAACTATATCAAGCACAGAATATTGATAGTTACAGAATGTGCCAGAACGCGACAGCACATGATTTGAGACACTATTTTAAGCATGAACCTGTTTATGTAGCACAATCCATCATGAATTATTCCTCAAGACATAAATTATAGACTCATCAGTGATCCACTCTGAATTCACGCAAGTTTGGAATTCATAAAGTTTGTAGGCAAATGGTTTCTGTGAGTTGCCAAATACACATGCTTTTGCTTGGGGGTTAGGTTTAGACAGGTGGTAGACTCTGCTTGGAGCCTGCCCACAATCCGTGACAGTACACTGAAATCTGCCTGGCCCTTTTTTTTTTTTTACTTTTAGACCCAGGAAAAATGCCCCAGTATAGCTCTTTATATTCAAGACCTCCCCACAGAGGATAGCCATCTTGGGATATAATTTATGGAATCTCATCAAGCTCAGCTCTTGTGAGTGATGGTCAATTGTCTAAGGAAACTTACTGTTTGTGGTCACAGCAACTACTGGTCCAGAGAGGCAGATGCCACATGTTAACTCTCATTAATATACTGGTCTCTGTCACTCGACATGGGTCACCACCATCAAAGTTTCCCAAGCAGGGTGTTGATGTAAGTCTCTTGCCTTACCTGTGTTCCCCTTCTCTCCAAAATACAAAAACACTGGGAAACATTATAGATTCCAAATGCCACTTTTCTCACTCCCCTTTGTTTAAGATAGGCAAAATGTAAGCAAATGTTTAGTTGGAAAGCTAACTGTCCATTTGAGGACCAGTTGCTTTGACTTTGACTTTTCTTTGCTGTGGACAGGAAGTCTCTCTCTCTTTCCTCTCTCTCCCTCTCTCTCTCTCTCTCTCTCTCTCTCTCTCTCTCTCTCTCTCTCTCTCCCCTCTCTCTCTCTCTCTCTCTCTTTCCTCTCTCTCTCTCTCTCTTCTTTCTTTCTTCTCTCTCTTCTCTTCTCTCCCTCCCTCTCTCCCCCCTCTCTTCTCTCTCTCTCTCTCTCTCTCTCTCTCTCTCTCTCTCTCTCTCTCTCTCTCTCTCTCTCTCTCCTTTTCTCCAGATTGGAAAAGGGACATGAAAACCATATCACTTCATTTTTTGGAAATTCACTTTGAAGTCCTCTACCAGTTCCAGTTCCTTCCTACTCTCCTCGAGGCAAGAAGTGGGCCAGGAGGAAGACGAAAGTCAGTATCTTCTGTTACCTCTTGAGCTGATTGTAGATGTAGCTAGTACATATTTTCCCATGAAATAAATAAATTCATTGCTGCTGACTACTTTCACTATTGGAGCTTCAGTAAAATTTCCTGAAACAATGGAGAGTGTCTTTGTTGGCTTCTGTTATCAAATTGACGTATCTGAGGAAATGTTAACAGGGGGATTACATTGATCAGATTGTCCTGTGGCGTGTTTGTGGGGGCATTTTCTTGATGGTTAGTTAATAGAGGAGGAGCAAGCCCACTGTGAGTGGTACCATCTCCAGATAACAGATCCTGAGCTGGGTAACAAAGCCAGAGAGAGAGTCAACCAGTTGGCAGTGTTGGCACTTGGTTTCTGCTCCATATTCCTGTCCTGCCTGGACTCCTCACTTGATTTGTGTCAATGGTGGACTGTAACCTCTTGGATAAAATAAATCATTTCTTCATGAGTTGATTTTGGATATGTTGTTTATCATAGCAATCAGAAAGAATAAAAAAGTATACATCATTGTACCTCTGCATTATTTTATTGAAGGTTATTGAAAAATATGGTTGCTAATTTTAAAAAATTAAACATTCTTATTATGTAATCAATTGCTTTCTGTTTGTGTGGTTCTGATAAAGTTTCTTTCTCCTTCTCCTCTCCCTCTCCTGGTCCTTAGGTTTATGATTACATTTCTCCACATTTACTATCACAACATGTTTAAATGTATATAAAAAAGAAAAAGAAGGTCCCCAAATATTTGTTTTCCTTTTTGTCTGCTCTCATGTCCTTGTGTTTTCCCAGGAGATAGCTTCCCCTACTGATAAAAATAGCCACCTGGAGCTGAACTTGGCCTGGGGATAGGGTGTTTACTTTCCATAAAGTAAGAGGGTTGTGGCTTCGTGGGCTTCTATGATTAGAATTGTGTTTGCTTCGATTCCACCTTGGGCTTCTCCTGTTCCCTAAGCTGGTGCTGTAATAAGGAATTTCTAACAGGGGGAGCACATGGGGTAAAACCCACACCAGTGTACAAGCCAGATCCCCTGGCACAGCTGAACCTCGACTATTAGGAGAAATAGTCAGGAGTCTTTGATCCAGAAAACTTAGCTCAGTAGACATGAAAAGGAAAAAAAGGTCGGGACTTAGTTAGTGGAAGTTTGTAATAAATGCCATAAGTCCTGCTGGATATTGAAGATGTGCTTGAAGGGTTTGTGGTGAATGTGTATGTTTGATTTGGTTTGGTTTGGGAGGATGCAATGATATATTTCTCATATTCCAATGTTATTTTTGGTAGGAATTCAAGATGCGTTTGAAGCTACTTGCATTTCTCCAGGGTTAGTGGGCAACATAACAAGCTTATGGCAACGTCTTATTTCTTATTTATGGCAATGGAAGCCAAATTATTTAAACATGATACACTCTGGGAAATTAATGATAATATATACAGTATGGTGAACCTCCGTGCGTCTAGAAAGCAGATTTTAGTTCATGTTCTAAAACCAAATTGTGAGTCAGAGGGTGAATGAAAAAGCTCTGTAAATGATAAATGGCGGTGCACAGTTTACTCCAGAGAAGAGGTTGATGTGCGCTCAGAACCTGACCCAGGCAGCTATGTGCAGAAGAGTGAGCAGGAAGAATCAGCAGCCATACACAGCAGTGGGCAATCACAGCTGACTTACAGGAAAGAGAGCTCTCCTTATACAGAAATGAAATGCTTTCGAATTTATGCTCGGAATAGGACTCACGGTGCTTTGCAAGTTCCTGGGTAATTAAAAATAGTTTAGTCATTAACAATAAAAACAATAAATTTAAAAACAATAAAATTAGTTTTTTATTTTTTATAGAAAGTTACATTATTACAAAAGGTTAAATAATTTTCTTTATGTGAAAGTTTTAAGGAAGTTACATTAGATGTGTGAGAAATAATTAAAACAAAACAATTAATTTTTCTGATTATGCTAAACATATTAAATTTCTGTCAGTTTTCATAATTCTTGAAGCTGTGGCTACCAATACCAATGAGAAAAAGCCATTGACTTGAGCTTTTCCGTCCCACCCTTTCTTTTTATTTACTTTTATTAATAATTTAAAATTTTTCTTTCTTCCCTCTAATCTTCTTGTATATGTACTCTTCTTATATACTTATGTTGTTCTCTATCAAACTCATGTATCTTTTTAATTTTTTGTGATATATCACAATATATATATTCATTATATATATGTTAAACAAAATATATGAATACAACCTGCTCAATCTATATAATGTCATTTGTCTTATAGGATTTCAGCATTGACCACTTAGTGTTGGATAACCAGTTGTCGGCTTTTGAATGTGGAAGACTTTCTCCTACTCTGAGCATTCTTGAGTTGCCAGTGTATTTTTGTCTAGAGCTGGGACAGCTGGATTTCCCTCTCCCATGCCAGCATTTATGTTGGGCTTCTTCTTGTTTTGGTAGCTCTGTTGATGAGACATCATCACCATAGCTTCAATGTCATTTCTAGGAGACACAGGTTCACAGATGACTTTCCACTCCTCTGGCTCTTCCTGCCTTTCGAGACCTCTCCCTCCTGCCCCTTCTTCAAATGTACGCTGAGACATGGGTACAGGTTCAGAATTGGTTGGGTCTGGATACCACATGATTACATCACTGTATTTTTATCAGTTGTGGTTTTCTTTTATTGTCTACATTGATTGCAAAGAGAAGTTTCTTTGATGAAGGGTGAGAGCTACTCTTACCTGTGAGTATAAGGGTAACTATGTTTTTATTGAGCTCTACATTTTTTTCTCTGCTGTCCTCTCTGACTCTCCCCTCCTCTTCAACCCTCTCCCAAGGTCCCCATGCTTCCAATTTACTCAGAAGATCTTGTCTTTTTCTACTACCCATGTAGAGTCTCTTAGGGCCCTCATTGTTGTCTAGGTTCCTGGGATTGCGATTTATGGGCTGGTTTTCTTTGATTTATGTTTAAAAACCACTTATGAGTGAGCACATGTGATAATTGTCTTTCTGGGTCTGTGCTACCTCACTCAAAATGATGTTTTCTAGCTCCATCCAATTGCGTGCAAAATTCAAGATGTTGTTATTGTTTTCTGCTGTGTAAGTACTCCATTGTGCAAATGTACCACGTTTTCCTTATCCATTCTTTGGTCAAAAGGCATTTAGTATTTAGAGTGCAGTTAAGAATGATGCAGGTCTAGTAATCTGAAGACCGTAGGTTCTCCTCCAAGACCCATGACCTCACTAGCTCCATGTGGTTGTCTAGACTTCCATTACTGGAATTGATTTTCCTTTTGTTGACCAGGCCTTAAGTCCAGCTAGAGAGCTCTTAGAGGTCACCACTAAAATATAAACACCACTATGCCTCTTCGAGCTAATAACATGCTATGCTGGTCATTGTTGAAGTTCATGACAGCATTGGACTAGTTGTTTGCATGACATCAGTCCCATTGTTTCTCATAAAGAAATATGAACACTGACAGAATGGCTGAATTTGCAGTGGTTGTCAAGGAAAGTGTGATGTATGGGATGTTTTGTCTTTGGCAGCCCTGAGTCAAATTTAGAAACCTTTAGGATCAGATGTCTCATCAACAGTCACCGAGCGGCCTTGAGAGAATCTTATGCCAAACATCTTTGTTATTTTTACCCACTGTCAAGGTCAGTGAAGTGAAAGTCACTTAGTGGCTATTATCGAGAAAGGCAGTGGAACTAGAAAGAGATAGCCTTGGGGATTGTGTTTTGGCTAGATGAGAAGCTTTGGGGGTGGGGTCTCTCAGTTATATGCTGGTGCTGGTTAGGTTCTGATTGTCACTCGAAGAGGCTCGTGTCTTCTAAGAGAGAGAAAAGAGAGAGTTGGGGGAGAAAAGCATTTTATCTGCTTTTCTATTTGGCTGCAAAGGAGCTCAAAGTTAACCTTGGGGTTCAAATATTGCAGCCAGCTTCTGCCAGGTTGCTTCTTTCTTCACTCTTATTGTGTCTCTTAAGTGTGATTATATTCACACTCTCCCACCATCCTCCTTTATTCCTCTCCCACCCTTGCTGACTCTTGTATCCCCAGCAGTTCCTCTCCTGCCACTGGAATGGGAGAGCTAGGAAGACATCCAGAGAAAGAAAGAGAGAAAGGGAGCTTAAAGCAACCCATATGTACTTCTCCCAGGCTGTGAGTATTTAATACTCAAATTGTTCAGGGTCATAATATTCAACCAGTTCAGAGCATATGGCCAGGGCAATGCTCCCCTGAAGCGTACAACTCATCTCTGATACAGCAGAGTAATGAAGATTGGCCAAATTTAATGGTTTTGGGTGTGATTCTTCTGTGAAATGTGATCAGGGAATAGTTTTTTCCTTCTCTTCCTCTCCACTAGCTTCCTCCCTTCCCATTTTATCTTGTCCCACGTACAACTTCTTTTCTTGGGGGAGTGCTATGTAATTTTAGCATTTGGTTTCTGAGAAATTTCAGGATTGTAATTATGGAGTGCCTTGCTTGCTTTTCATATTGTAGGGACTAGATGCAAGATAGAATGCTATTGAGAAGACAGTTCACGCTATCAAAAGTTTTGTAAGAATTAGAACACTATTGATACAATTTCTGAAATGATTTTTCAAGGAAATAATTTCAGTGAATTCTTAAGTGGTATAGAATTTCTCTACTATGTTTTTCTTCTTTTACATTTTACATTTTAAAATTTTGTTACTTATTTATTTATCATGTATGTGTGTGTGCTTGCATGCACGCTCACTACAGTGCACATGTGGTAACCATAAGTGATTTCCAGGAATCAGTTAACTCCTCCCATTCTGTGGGCTTCAACAATCAAATCCAAGTCATCAGCCTTGGTGACCGACAAGCACCTTTATCTGCTGAGCCACCTCACTGGCCTTCTCCTATGTTCTGAATAAGACAGTGTTTCTCCATTCCACGACTTTAGTTCTAGAGGATTTTCAAACTATTAGTTTAGATTAAGAAATGAAGACTCTATTTCAGGTCCAAAGATATTTGTACAATAAGATTGAAGTATGTTTATAGGAGGTCAGTCTATTGTATCACATTGCTTAGCTTTTCAGCATTCCCTCATGATCCTAGTCCTTACCTTCTGAAAAAATAAATTTTCTTTTATTGTCAGCATTATTTCAAACCTCTCCATTATGTTCCAGCAATAATACAGTACAAGTTTTAGTGGAAGATCTAAGCAGGCTGAAATATGTAAAACAAGTATCCGAGGCTATTGAGCATTGAACTCTGCTCCTTCAGCCCCATTTACTAAGCTCACTCATGCTAATGTGTGCTTGGTTTCTTCTCATGACAACATGAGATCATCTAAGAAGCATTCATCATGAGAGGTAAATATGAGTGAGCTCAGAAGTTTGGTTAGAGCAGATAAGGACACTCACAGCCTGCGAATCCCATGAGAAGCAGAGAAGATGGGTAAGGACAGACAATTGCTGGGAAGACTCAGTACTGCTAAGCCTCTAACTGAGGACCTTTGTAACTTCATGTTCATGGCCTGACTTGAATGTTTACCAAAACTTCTTTAAAAGTCATTCCATCATAGACCAAATGAGATAAAACATATCTTCATGAAAATGGGCTAGAGGCGCCTATCCTGAGAGTCTGCACGTGCATGAAATTGCACCCTGAAAACCATCGTGCTTCTCACAGACTCTGAGGCTTTTCCTATAAAGCACCAAAAATAAACTTTCATAAGTCCTTCAACAAGCCAAGTCTTGATGACCCTGAGTCAAAGGGTAAACAGATTTCTGCAGGCAAGGATTAATATTTAAATTCCCCCTCATACAATTCATTGAGAATCTGAATTGCCCTTCTGTAGTGATAGGAACGGCGGGGCTGCGTCCCCAGCACCCCGGCCGCCTGCTAGCTTATGCCTGAAATAACAACACACGAACTGTATTCATTTAAAGACTGTTTGGCCCATTTCTATCTAGCCTCTTCTAGGCTAATTCTCGGACCTGGATTAGCCCATTTCTAATAATGCGTGTAAGCACCCCAAGGTGCGCTTACCGGGAAGAGTCTAGCCTACGTCCATCCTGAGTCGGAGCTTCATCGCGTGTGTCTCTGAGAGCAGAGCTATCTCGCGTCTGTCTGAGGAGTCTTACCTTACTTCCTCTTCCTCCTGTTTACTCCTCCCACCTATGTTTTAACCTATCAGGGCCAAGGAGTTTCTTTATTGCTTAACCAATGAAATCAACAGATTGATATATGCCACTCCCATATCACCCTTCTGCTCAGTTCCTTTGAAAACTTAGTTTGTATTTTTGATGTGCCTACATTATGTCCCTTGCACATGTAAGTCAGTAAAGGCATGTGGAAAATCTCTGGCTCGGTTTTATTTTGAAGAAAAATGCTCAGGTTCATCAACATACAGTTCTATAGGGGTGTCTTGACATGCCACGATACCCAGACTTTCATTTTTTTACAACTAACCACATTTTGTGAGTGTGGAAGAAGCAAGATTTGTTCAAAATGGCATCTTGTGTGATTTGAGTCTCCCTTGCATCATGTCTGTTCTGTGCCGATGAAGGTGAATGCTGAGGTCTAACTTCAAACTTATACAAGTGTATTTTGAAAAGGTATCCATATATTTTTTTCTGACTTTTTTTCTAAATTATCAGAGAAAACATCAAACTTCTTGGAGAAGTTAAATGATATCTTACACATTTGATTTGTATAGGAGTTAACCGACCAGATGGCTAAATTACCTAGAGACAAATTCATTTCTTCAAAGTCATTTATTAATTTTTTTCTTTGGTTTCAGTGCACTGTTCCATTCACGATATTTACAAATCAAGCTCACACTTTGTTTCAACCAAATGATGATGGACATGTGATGTGGGCTTTCCATTATTTGATGTTTCACAGAAACAGGGCAGTGGTACTTTGCCTTCATATAAATTCTGCAATTTTGCGGGGAAGTTCTTATGAAAGTCAGAGGAAACCTCAGAATGCGAATGAAGACAAAACAAGACAATAATTTATAGTGAGATCGAGTTGCAGTGTATCTCATCTAAGCACTCTGGGTGTAAAACATAGATGGCAAAGAGTTTCAAGTTGCAAGTATACATAACAAGCAAATTAAATTAATGAGAGAATTAACTGAGAAGTACAAGTTTCAGAGACTAGTTGGTGTTGCACAACATGAGATAACCAGAGTAATTTTCGAAAATTGTTACATAAAATTTATCTCATATTACCCTGTGGTAAATTGCTACAATGGTGTATGATATATGCAGCTTATTAACAGTTCCATTAATTGTTATTAGAGAGAAGAAGCTATGAAAGCTGATACACCCAGGAACAAATGTTGAGGCAGATGGCTGAAATTAGTGAAACATGATCAGTTGCTGAACCAGTTTACCTAATTCGCTTTCTACATCAGAAGAGTTAAAATAGATGTGTCCTGTTGTCTTCAAGAAATTGAAATTTGGGAATGATCACATATATTTTTCAAAAATAACAAGATAGAGGGCAGAGAGCTGTGGGCTATGATTCATGACCATTAGTTGATTATGGAGTTGGTGTCTGCGGAACGGATCAGAATGCGTGGGAAATCTTCCTGTGAGCGAAGAAGCGAAGAGCCAACTGTGCTGACATCTTCCTACTGCTTGCAGAGAAGAAACCGAGGGCGGGAACAAACGCAAGTTGGCCATTGTCCACGAGATTTCCTTGTGCTACCAAATCATTCTGAGAGGGGCTGAAATGAATTTTTTTTTGCAATAATAATTTTTTTCTTTCCTTTTTTTTGTGAGATTCCAGAAAAATCCAAGGTAAATGGGAAAGAGAGACTAAAACTTTATGTTTGCTTGATTGTATCTCTACAGTTTGACACGCATACCCTTTTCGGGACAGACAGTCATCCCTGGTGGAGGTGTCCATAAGAAATGTAGTTGATATAATGGCAAAACCTAATGATATTTGGGAATATTTGGTGGACATTTTCAAACTTGTGGTGTTCCATGATCGATGTTTGCTGAGATTTATATACTATTTTGTCTTAAATCTGGAAGGTCTCATGTTTTGAGTCCTTAGTCCCCAATTGGGAATGTGACTTTGCATGCTTTTGCTCCTGGTCTTTATTTAATTTTGGTATGTGGTACCTATCCAGAAAATTGTCCATTTCTTATACATTTTCAATTTTTGTGGAGTAGAGGTTTTTGTAGTATGACCTAATGGTTTTCTGGATTTCCTTTAGTCTTAGTAACAGACTGATTTCTTTGGGGATTTCCATGGGACCACCTGGGTCAAAAACTCAGTTGAATGCAATTAAGTCCCACCATTGGAGGACTCACCCAGCTACAAGAGATGGCCAGCTGAGACTCTGTATCCCCCATTTCTACGAGTCATCTTTAGGGTCACCTTTACAGATTCAAAATGTTCCCCCCCCGCCGTTCCAGTCATCTGTCCATACTTTCTCTCTCCAATTACTCCCCTCAACTTGATCCCCCACTCCCATCCCATCTACCCCTAGTGAGCCTGTAAAATCTATTCTATTTCCCCCTACTAGGGAGATACCCATGGACTCCCTAGACCTCTTGTCTTTACCTAACCTGTCTGGGTTTATGGATTGTAGCTTTGTTATCATTTCCTTAATGGCTAGTGTCCACTTATAAGTAAATATATACCATATATAACTTTCTATCTCTGGGTTACCTCACTCAGGACGAATTCCTTCTAGTTCCATTCATTTGCCTGCAAATTTCATGATGTCCTTTTGTAATAGCTGAGTAATACTCCATTGTGTAAATGTACATTTTCTTTGTCTGTACTTTGCTGTTGAGAGCCATCTAGGTTGCTTCTAGTTTCTGGCTACTATAAATAGAGATACAATGAACATGATTAAATAAATGTCCTTATGGTAGAATAGAATGTCCTTTGGGTATATGTGAAAGAGTGGTATAGCTGGGGCTTAAGGTTTCTGTTTCCCAACTTTTAGAGGAACGGTTGTATTGATTTCCATGATGGCTGTACAAGTTTGTACTCCTACCAGCAATGGAGGAGTTTTCTCTTTGCTCCACATTTTAACCAGCAGGTGCTGTCATTTGTGCTACTGATAATAGTCATTCTGACAGCTATAAAATGAGCTTTCAAAGTAGTTTTTGTTTGGTTTTTTTTGATGGCTAAGGATATTGAATGTTTAAATATTTTTTAGTTGTTTGTGATTATTCTCTTGAGAATTCTGTTTAGATCTGTTCCCCATTTTTTAATTGGATTATTTGCCTTTTGATGTATGGGTTCTTGAGTTCTTAATATGTTTTGGATATTAGTTCTTGTATTAGTTAGGGTTTTATTGCTGTGAAGAGACACCATGAGCACAGCAATTCTTATCAAAGAAAAACATTTAATTGGGGGCTAGTTTACAGTTTCAGAGCCATTATCATCATGGCAGAAAATATGGCGGCATGTAGGCAAACATGGTGCTGGAGAGGTAGCTAAGAGCTACCTCTTGATCTGCAGGCAGCAGAAAGAAACTGTCACACACTGGGTTGCACTTTAACATCTGAGGTATCAAAGCCTTCCCACAAAGTGACAACCTTCCTCCAACAGGGCCACACTTACTAATAATGCCATTTCCTAGGGCCAAGCATTCAAACACATGAGTCTATGGTGTGCCTTCTCTACTCAAACCATCACAGTTCTCTATCAGATTTTAAAAGTCTTTTCCCATTCTGTAGACTGCCACTTTGTCTGATTGATGGTATTCTTTACCTTACAGGAGCTTTTAGTTTCATGATGACCCATTTATTAAGCGTTGATTTTAGTGTCTCTGCTACCAGTGTTCTGTACAGAAAGTCAGTCGTCTCTTGTGCCAATGAGTTCAAAGCTATTTCCCACTTTCTCTTCTATCAGGTTGAGTATATCTGGTTTAAGTCGAGGGCTTTGATCTACTTGGATTTGAGTTTTGTACAGGGTAAAATATATGGACTTATCTGCATTCTTCTACATGCAGACATCCAGTTAGAACAGCACCATTTATTGAAGATGCTTTCTTTTTCTTTTCTTTCATTGTGTATTTCTGACCTCTTTACCAAAACCAGCTATCTATATATTTATGGATTTACATCTGTGTCTTTAATTAGATTCCATTGATCAGTGTGTCTGGTTTTTATGCCAATACCATGAAGTTTTTATTACTTTAGCTCTGTAGTACGGCGGTAAGTCAGGGATGGTGCTACCTCTGGAAATTCTTTCATTGTACAGGACTGTTTTAACTATCCTGGGTTTTTATTTTTCCATATGAAGTTCAGAGTTGTCCTTTCAAGATCTGTAAAGAATTGTGGTAAAATTTTGATGGGAATTGCATTGAATCAGTAGATTACTTTTGTAAAATGGCCCTTTTTACTATAGTAATTCTAGTGATCCATGAGCATTAGACATCTTTCCATCTTCTGATATCTTCTTAAATTTCTTTTTTCAAAGACTTGAAGTTTTTATCATAAAGTCTTTCACTTTTTTGGTTAGAGTTACCCCAGGATATTCTATATGATTTGGGGATTATGAAAGGTATTGTTTCCCTGATTTCCTTCTCAGATTATTTATTCCCAGTGTTTTCATGAGTGGAATTAAGTCCACTAGCTTGGAGTTTTCCTTCTGTAGGACAACATTTGTAGATAGATATTGTTTCAATTTGACTTTATCACATCATACATGTTTTCTCCATGTATGATGATTGAAAGTTTTGTTAGGTATAGTAGTCTGGGTTGGCATCCATAGTCTCGTAGAGTCTTCAAGACATCTGTCCAGGCCTTTCTGGATTTTTAGAATCTCCACTGAGAAGTCAGGTGTAGTCATAATAGATTTGCCTTTATATATTACTAAACTTTTTCTCCTTGCAGTTTTTAATAGTCTTTCTTTGTTCTGTATATTTAGCACTTTGATTATTATGTAGCGAGGGTACTTTCTTTTCTGGTCCCATCTATTAGGTGTTCTGTATGCTTCTTGTACCTCTATAGGTGATGCCTTTCTTTAGGTTAGGAAAATTTTATTCTCTGATAATGTCCTAGATTTCCTGGATGTTCTGTGTCAGGAGTCTTTTAAATTTAGCAATTTTTTTGGCAGATGTATCTATTTTTTTCTATTGTATCTTCAATTCCTGAGATTCTCTCTTCCATCTCTTCAAATTTGCTTGTGAAGCTTGCCTCTGTAGTTCCTGCTCAAGTTCCTAATTTTTTCATTTCCAGAATTCTCTCAGTTTGTGTTTTCTTTATTGCTTCTATTCCTTTTTTCCTCCATTCATACTGTGCTCCCTCCCTCTCACTCCCTCAAAGGGAGAGCAGAACGATCATCAATGGCAAGAGGCATCTTCAGAGAAGCAGCAACTAAAGCCGCTTCACACTCAGGAGGAAACAGTGGGCCTCATCCTTGTCTTGGGTCTCAGGTCTCAGGTTTTGGGCCTTGGGCCTTGGGTCTTGGGTCTTGGGTCTCTGGTGTTCTACATAGTCAGAGAACGTTCTCTAGGAACAAACTGTAGAGATGTTCCCTGAAAGGTTAGTCTTTATTGCTTCTATTTCTATTCTCAGTTACTGGAGAGTTCTAACCCTTTCCTTCAACTGTTTGTATTTTTTATAGATTTCTTTAAAGGATTAGCTCATTTCCTCCAGTTGTTTGTGTTTTCCTGGATTTCTTTAAGGGATTTATTCATTTTATCGTTAATCTATCTCCCTCTATCTGCTTCATCTTTTCCTCCATTGATTCCTCTATCATCTTAATAAAGTTGGTTTTTTATGGTCTTTTCCTTATACTTCAGCTGTACTGGAATATTCAGAACCTGCTGTTTTAAGATACCTGGCCTCTAGTGGAGACATATGGCCCTGACTGTTGTTAGTTGTATTTTTATGCTGGTATTTCAGCATCTGGGGTTGGGTGATTAAAAATACTGATTTTTGGATTTATCTTCATACGGTGGTTGTTTTGTTCATTGTGTTTTTTCCCCTCTCTGGGTTTTCAGAGATCGTGATACTATTGTGTGTTACCTGAATTTCTGGCCTCTACAGTTGCTGTGTTTATAGGGAGCACCTGCTTGTATTAGAGGCTGGTGTACTGGGATGAGTTGGGGAAAGCTAGGTTGGAGAAGGTCTTTGCTATCCCTTGAATTGGGGTCAGAGAGGAAAGGGAAACAACAGCTACAGACCTAAAGATGAGACTGGGGGGACCGGTTCTCTGGAGTAAGAAAAGAGGTGTATCTTCCTACCTTCAACTTGTTACACAGGGAGAAGCTGCAGTTGGATTAGCAGGGGCTGCCTGATAGAGTTGTGGTCTGGGAAAAAGCAACCAGGGGTGGTAGGGAGGTTAGGAGGAAATGGTTTATTGGATCCACAGGAGATGTAGGTAGTGGTGACTGTAGACTGTAGCTGGTGTTCTGTCGCAGTGGTAGGGACGAGACTGGGGGCACAGAGAGAGAAGACAAGGCATGCCAGCAAACTAGCTGGTTTTCTCAAAGCACAGTTTCAGATCAAGAGACAATCAAATAAAAATTTAATGAGAAGACTGAACACTGTTATTCATTAGGATAACGTACAGTAAAAGCACCATAAGTTCCAGTTATTACTTGGTAAAGATTAAAATGACAGTCAGAAGCATTACCAGATTTTCTTGAATCTTAAAAACACAGCAATAAAAATATCAAAACCAAAAATTTGTTTTTAACTATGCTTTTATGAATAAAGACTTGGGAACCAGATGCTAGGGTGAAAACCTACTAGCCCAGAGAGGTAGAGAAAAAACCCAGCTTCTTCTGCTGCTGTCATCCCTAGAAAAAAGAGCTTTCTCCTAACCTTTTCAAACAAAAACTCCTCCTCCCTTGTACTTCCTGTGCCCCTCCTCTCTCCTCATGCTTCTGACTTCCCGTTACATTCTGTTTTTTCCCCCCAGCTACTGGTTGCTTGCTCTGCTTTTTGACCTCTGGTTAATTTTACTTAATCCTGTTTATAATAATCAAGCAGAAAGCTCTTGGATTAAAGGTGTGTGATAGGACTGAGCCACTCCACAGCTTGAAACAAGTTTTTCCAGGAAATAATGCAATCGTGGGGTTCACAGCATAATCAAATATCCTGCGTCAAAAACTTACAAACAGTGTCTGTTACACAGCTAGCAGGTAGCACACACTTCAAAATGCATGTGAATGGGAACAGAGTCTTATATCCATAAGCCCACATGTCATTGAATGTGTAGGAGAAAAAAAGACAGGTAGTTAGATTCTGAGGGATTTCAGGAAGGAGACTAAAAGAGGTGGCCATTATTCACTGAAAAGTACATTGTTAGCTAAGAATATCACTCTTTCTTGGCCAGTACTACTACTTATAACATTATTAGAATCTGGAAAAGAAATCTTTATGTATCTTTTTTGTATTCAGCCCTCCAAAAATCAAAATTCATGAGATAAGGATAACAAGGTTATTTATCTAATTGTTGAGAAAAAAATATGTAGGCCAGATTTTTGACAACACTTCTTTATCCTAGAAAAAATGTGTGTGTGCATGTGTGTGTATGTGTTATACATACAAATATGAAGCACACAAG
Organism: Alexandromys fortis; assembly: GCF_014885135.2. Lineage (NCBI taxonomy): Eukaryota > Metazoa > Chordata > Mammalia > Rodentia > Cricetidae > Alexandromys > Alexandromys fortis. The sequence goes on from NW_026067899.1 coordinate 12,990,227, forward strand.
ATAAAAATATGTCACCCAAAGTTTTACATGTCAACAATTAAATAATCATAAAAGACATAGATTCTTATTAAAATGCCAGAACATATGGAATACTGTAATATTTCTCCTGTGGGTTATAATAGAAATAATCTTTAGGCAAACAGCTAGTAGAGATATTAGCATGTGAACACATGCTGAAAACGAAGTGTATAGCCATAGATACTGGACTAAAAAGGATTCAGGTGTAGAATGCACTGTTTTGGAGAATCTGAATGATGGCAGCATAGGGAGGGGTTAAACATGGAGTGTCTGCAGGCACTCCTGGCATAGTGTTCAGTACTGAGACTGAAGACCCAGTAAGATTATTGTTATTTAAATACAGCAAAGTGCCAATTATTATCTACACACCAATGGGCAGAACACTGAGTAATTATGGAACAGTAATTTCTGTTGCCTTTGAGCAAAGAATATTCAGAGGTACTATTGTGAGCTTAAGTAAAAAGAAAACCTCCTCGTAGGAAATATCAATATGAAATTATGGGTCATTATTTGTATTGGTAAATTTGCCAAACCCTTTTTTGATTTCTGCTGAAAATGTTAAAAACCACTGTCAAGTTACTGAGTGCCCAAGTTATGGTCAAGAGATATGTTTTTCCATTATTAGAAACCAGGACTTTTGAAGAATTGTCTGATTCTGGGGGTTGGCACAAGAAAAGGACAAGATGAACCTGGGACATTCTGACACACATTACAAAGAAATTTTGTAAATGATTCGAGAGATAACTGAAGAAGCTCTAACTAGCCAAAGAGAACATTTTAAGTTTTAGAAAGGCTAGGTGTTAAGGTGAATTGAAATCCACGGGGTGCAAAAAAAAAAAAAAACAAAAAAAAACATTAGTTCAT
>NW_026067899.1:12991954-12998923 GCF_014885135.2 Alexandromys fortis
TTTTTTTTTTTTTTTTTTTTTTTGGTTTTTCGAGACAGGGTTTCTCTGTGGCTTTGGAGCCTGTCCTGGAACTAGCTTTGTAGACCAGGCTGGTCTTGAACTCACAGAGATCCGCCTGCCTCTGCCTCCTGAGTGCTGGGATTAAAGGCGTGCGCCACCATCGCTTGGCCTGTATTGCATTCTTTTGTGTTACATTTATTTAATTCTGTGAAGCTGTGTTATTTTGTCTGTCTAAAACACCTGAATGGTCTAATGAAGACCTCAACAGCCAATAGCTAGGTAGGAGAAAGGAAAGGCAAGGCCAACAGGCAGAGTGAATAAATAGGTGGAGAAATGTGGGAAGAAAGATCAAAGTTTGAGAAAAGGAGGAGAGGAGGACATCAGGGACAAGCTACCTAGCTACAGAGCAAGCCATGGAGTAAGAAGTAAAGAAAGGAAAATAGAATAGACAAAAGCCTAGAGGCAAAAAGTAGATGGAATAGTTTAAGTTAAGAAAAACTGGCTAGAATCAAGCCAAGCTAAGGCCGGGAATTCACAAGTAGTATTAAATCTCTGTGTGATTATTTAGGAAGTGGGTGGTGGGTCTTCCGAAGACCAAAGAGTAAAGAAAACAAAACAAAACAAAAAACAGCTGCAACTTATCTTGGTAACATTTGTAAGGAAATTGTTAAACGTTTGCTAATCTTCTAACCCACTTGTTTTAAGTTTTATGTATGTGTTTAGTTTTACAAGAAGGTAGAAAAACAATATAGAAAGGGTGAACTATATTAATGGCATGACAGGATACAATCAAATATTAAAATGAATATATGAGGCAATTATACTGAGCAGTAAATTTTAAAGTTGTTTTATTTTTTTGTATTCACTCAACAGAAACACTTACTGTGTGCCCATCAAGCAGCTGGGCCATCCCGGGTGCTTCAGCTCTTGGGAAATTTAGAAGATACACCAGTTATTTTTATCAGCTGATATTGCAATGAGATACACAGACGCCCATAAAATCTTCCCGCACAAAATGGAATTCAGAGAGTTGATTTTGCAAGTTAACAGAGGGCACAAAACTAAAGAGGAAGTTGAGAGGGGGCTGGGTTAAGAAGTTGTTGGCGTCCCAGGGGCTGGAAAGGAAGCAAAGGTTCCACCCTCACACATTCGTAAACTGGAGGTAAGGGTGTGGGTCTATATCCCGATGAGGACAGAGACAAACCAAAGGCAGGAAAAGATCTTCTTTAGGAACAAATGAGAGAAGGAGAGAGCCCTGGCTTTTCTTGCCACTTGTTCTCAGAAGTATTATTCTAGAATTTAATACCAAACCTCCAGTTTGATTTTACTTGTCATTTTTATAGGTATGAAGACTGGCCACTTTGTTATGACAAAGTCTTCAGTAACAGCTTATAATTTTTGGTATGGACATGAAAATGTATAATCACATACTAAAACTGGGCACGAGAAGGTAGCTATTAGAGGTTTTGGTTGTGTGCCCATTTGAAGGCATGGGTGAACAATTTGCCAGATTAGTGACCCAATATTTCTGTTCTTAACTGATGAAAGAACACAATGGGCCCACAGCATTTTAATTTGGGCTCTTTGTTGATCACGACTCTAACAAGTGAACAGAAGGGCTTATTTGATAGAAATTTTGGTGAACAGCTTGTTGCAAGATTAAACAAAACAAGTTCTATTCAGACCAAGTTTGTCACTTTGGCACATGAGGTGATGAAAGAAAATGACCTTCACGTGGTCTTGGAAGTGAGGCCAGATGAAATGAAAAAGTAGTGTTTTTTTGTGATTCTCTGAGTGTTCACGTGTGAAGGAAGATGTTATGTTTCTTCAACGGAGGGGCAGCTGGTGGATTTTTGTAACCTTCAAACTCTTCCTTGGAGGCATGCATGTGTGTGTGTGTGTGTGTGTGTGTGTGTGTGTGTGTGTGTGTGTGTCAGTCTGTCTCTGGGTGCACATAGATCAGAAGTTAATATTAGGCATCTTTCTCTGTAGCTCTCCACCCTTTTATTTTGAACCAGTGTCTCTCACTGAAACTGAAAGTTCACTGATTGGCTAGATGAGCTGAACAATAGCCCCCTTAAATCTACCTCTCTTTCTCTCTGAGCAACTCTCACTACCAAGCACTGGGGTTTCAGGCATGTGCTACTATGCCCAGCTTTTTATATGGGTACTCGGGATCCAAATTAAAGTCCTCACGCTTGTATAGGAAGCACTTTACCAATTATGCCATTTCCCAGACTCCTCACCCTTTACTTTTAAAGAACACTATTACTCACTACGAAGTCCTTTATATACCCCAGGGCTAACTGACTACATATGGAGGATATTTTTCGTTTCACACCTGTTTTGGTTGGACATCTGCCTCTGCTATACATTGTGAAGATGATCATGTAGAAAACAGAGCTTCTGTTAAGCATCCCTACAAGGCACAGGACAGTCTGCCTAAGAATTCTACCCTTAATACCAACAATGCTAGGTGGGAAACACTTATCTGCAGCCTCTGGTTATTTACTTTTCTCTAAAGTCTACATGTGTTAAATTTGGTTTATAGCAATGGAGAATTCCCTAACAACTGAGTTATTCAATTTGAATACAATTACCAAAAAAGAATATTTAAATGGGCTGGACAGTGGTGGTGAATGCCTTTAATTCCAGCACTTGGGAGGCAGAGGCAGGTGGATCTTTGTGAGTTCGAGGCCAGCCTGGCCTACAAGAGCTAGCTCCAGAACCATCTGAAGGTGATTTGTCCAGTTTATGCCACGTGTGTGTGTGTGTGTGTGTGTGTGTGTGTGTGTGTGCACATGAAGGCCAGAGATCGATATCAGATATCTTTCTTAATGAGACAGGGTCTCTTGATAAACTACAAGCTCACTGATTTGGTTCATCTAGACGGCCAAGTAGCCCCAGAAATCCTGTTTCCATTCCCTAGCTGTGTTATTACAAGCATGTATCTTCATTCCCAACATTTTACATGGATGCTGGGGACCCAATTCTAAGCCCTCATTCTTGAGTAACAAGCACTGCCCTGACTAAGCCATCTTTTCAGCCCTGCCTCTTGTGTTTTGAGTAATAATGTTATGGTTAGGTTATGTTTATGTGTGTCCTCTGTCAGTTGCTTTTTACAAGATGACAAACAGGTCTAAAACAAAACTATAAGTATCCAAACTTTTTCTCTGCAGGCAGGATTATAAAGAAACAGCATGGATTATATATCTATTAAATACTCTTAATTCTATCTTTCAAATTAATACTTACAGACTGGTGAAGCTTTGAAAGATGCATATAAATATCTCATTAATCTGTCTAGCTTCTAGACCTTATACCACTTCAGTTAGCACTATGCTGCTGTTTCCTTAATGTCCTTTCATGGGTTCATAGCTCATTTCTTCTTAGTGCTTTATAATCTTACAGTTCTGGATGTGCTGAGGTTTTCTTACTCAAGTCCTGACGGACATCCTAGATGCCTCCATATTCTGACAACTTTGCATCAAGCTCATAGAAAGACTGTGCAGGTCAGTGAATTTGGCTAAGTACTACAGCCCATGATTATTGGTTTATGTGGTGTGTGTTTACTTACAAGAGACTCACCTTCACATTCTCACCAAGAATGAGTAAGAGTTCCTGTTGTTTTTCCATCCTCATCAGTGTTAGTGTGGTTAGTGTTTCAAGTTCTGGCTATCCCAACAAGTATGAACTGTAGAATTGTTTTAGTTTGCAGTTACCTAAAGGCAAATACTCCAGTTCCCACCAAAGTTTGGGTGGTGTCCATTAGAGCAGTAAGAGACTGGCTTGTAAAGATTAGACTGTGTGGCTTCCTTCCTGATTATGGAATTACTAAGTAATGCTTGCAAATGCTAGATTACCTTTTTGCCTGTAGCAATGTAAGGGCGCAGAAAGAGGGCCTTCAACAGACACATTTAGTGTCAGTGTCTTGGTCTTGGGCTAGTATTTTCTAGAATAGCAAGTTTCTCTTGTTTAAAGATCAGAATATCCCTAATGCAGGGAGCAGTTAAGCTAGCTCCCCTGAGAAACTTTGACTCAGAAAAGAGTAATATGCTCAAGGTGACACAGTTGGTAAATGATGGAGCCTCTTAAAAGTCTATTCATCCTGGATCCAAAGTACATATTTTAAAATTAGCATCTTTCTTTCCCCAATTCATGGTGATTTCTTTCACATCTCTTCCTGTTATTTTTTTGTAAAGTTACATACTGAGTTCGTGCATATTTACAAAGTACAACCTGAAGTGCTGACATAATATATATTGTGCAATGTTCAATCAGAGTAAACAATCTAGCTACTCAAAAAATATCACTCCTTTATAGTGATACATAAACTTTTTGCTTTAAATATACATATACATAGTATATTATTACCATCTTAGTTATCCCTCCATACAGTGGTATTCTCATCCTTGTTTTTCCTTTATACCTACAGTTTAGTAACCATTAGTACCCATTCACCACCTCTTTCTTCCCTTCACGATCTCTTGTAAGCATGCTCAACTTCTACTAGATTCTTTTAAGATTTCATACTTGAGTAAAATTAAATGGTAGTTGTTCCTCGCTATCTGGCTTTTTCTCTATCATAGTGATCTCTTATTCTTTCCTAGAGAATTTTCTTTATTTTTTGGCTTGTTTTGGTCATGGATTCCATTGTATTTAAATGTTGAATCAGCATTACATACCCTCGGGTTGTTGCATGATATATTTTATACATTGTTTAATTTGATCTGGTAATTTTTGAGGGTTTTTATATCTGTGTTAATATGACACATTGGTCCATAGTGTAGCTTATTAATATCAGTTTCAGAGAGTTGATTAACAATATTGTATACAGCTGTGTCCTTTCTGATGCTCTGTTTTCTGAAGTTGTTTTTTTCTGATACTGGGATACAAAAGATACTCAACTTTTTTTTTTAATTGTAGTTCTAAGAGATGTACTTAGTATATCTTTGTGTTCTGTTGTTAGTACATATGCAGTAAAACTTTTCATGTGTTCTTATAATCTTTAGGTCTTTGTTATTATTTTAATCTGTAAGTATCATTTCATACTTTTAAAAAAGTTATTTATTTATTTTATGTGAATGAACATTTTACCTACATGGATGTTTGTGTACGTGTGTGTCTAGTACCCAACTAGGAGAAGATGTTGTCTTCCCTGGGACTGGACTTTTAGACAGTTATGAGACACCATGGGTGTGTTGGGAATTGAATCTGGGTATTCTGGAAGAGCAGTCAGTGCTCTTAAACACTTTGCCATTTTTCTACCTCGTCATCCAGTCATTTTTAATGCTTCTTTTCATATCTGAAAAATCTGATACATTTCCTTGCTCTAATGGCTATTCTAAATAGAATTCCTTTAGACCCTCTACCTTTTTTGACTAATATTAGTGTGAAAAGTATTTTCCATTCTTTTACTTTTGATCTATGATTAATATTTATTTTTGAAGTGGGTTTCTTAGAAACAATATATTGTTGGATTTTGGAGCTTGTTTTCCTCTCTGTGTTGTTGTTTCTTGCCAGGTGCAGAAGGTTCTTTTGGCTTTCAGTGTGAGGTCATCCAGTGCACAGTGCAGGGGAACACATAGTAGCAAGAGCATGATTGCAGCTGGGTCATTGAGTTAGTATTCAGGAAGCAGGTAACTGATAGGAAGTGGGGCTGGGCTATCAAACCTCAATTACACTTCCCATAAGGTACTTCCCCTGGCGTGGGAGGTCCTTCTGTCTATGTGTTGCTTTTATTGGTTAATGAATAAAAACTGCTTTGAGCCTATGGCACGAAAGAACAGAACTAGGTAGGGAAAGTTAGGCTGAATGCTGGGAAAAAGAAGGGCAGAGTCAGAGAGAAGCCATGGAACCACCACTGGAGACAGATGTGCTGAAACTTTGCTGTAGGGCCCAACCTAATAGTGGTACACAGATTAGTGAAAATGGGTTAAATTAATATGTAAAAGTTATCCGATAAGACACTAGAGTGAATGGGCCAAGCAGTGATTCAATTAATATAGTTTCTGTGTGATTATTTCAGGTCTAAGCTAGCCAGGCAGCAGGGAACCAACAAGTGACCTCTTCCAACATCCCCCAGCAGGGTTTTATATTTTGAGGCTTCTACAGCCTTCCAAAAACAGTACTGCCACCTAAGCACAAATGGTCAAACAAGCCTATGGGGCAATCAACTTTCAGACTACAACAGAGGGCACTTAGATGTCTTGGAAGCTCACTGGAAAATTCAAGATGCTAGGTTAGATGTGATGGCAGGTGATGTGGGAGTGATTTCTTATTAATAAAGAAACTGCCTAGGCCCATTTGCATTTGATAGGCCAACCCTTAGGTGGGTGGAGAAAACAGAACAGAATTCTGGGAGAAAGAAGCTGAGTTGGTGAGTCACCATGATGCTCCCGCTCCAGACAGACACAGGTTAAGATCCTCCCTGGTAAGCCAGCTCGTGGGCTACACAGAATATTAGAAATGGGTTAGAACAATATGTAAGAGCTAGCCAATAAGAAACTGGAACTAGCCGGGCCAGGCAGTGTTTGAAAGAATACAGTTTCCGTGTAATTATTTCTGGGCATAAGCTAGCCATGCGGGCGGCCCGGTGCCGAGGACGCAGCCCCGCCGCTCCTAATTCAACAAATGACATTGTTTACAAGTGAAGATCATTGTCTTCATATAGTGCACAGTTGTTTATTCTCTTAGTCTTCAAGCTAGATAGGTATTGAGAATTATATGTTTGTCGTGTTTATTTTTAAGTTAATCAGGTCTTCTAGATACATAGAGATTATATTTAGTATAGATAGTATAATCTTCATCTTCTTTAAAGAGCTGTAGAAAATGGCCTTTAATCTAACCTAGAATTCTGTGCCAACGAGACACAATTACTCCTGGCAACGCCACTCTACTCCCGAGAGAACGTTGAGCACCAAAGACACTCCACTGGGAGCTTGTCTTCTTGGCAGAACTGGCCTTTGG
>NW_026067899.1:12999073-13048833 GCF_014885135.2 Alexandromys fortis
GGTCCCTCTGGAAGCAGAGCAGAGTCTGACCTCACTTCCTCTTCCGCCCAGAATTCTATTCTGTTTCCTCCTCCCATCTATCTTTTAACCTATCAGGGCCAAGGAGTTCCTTTATTGCTTAACCAATGAAATCAACAGATTGATATATGACACTCCCACATCAATGTTTAGACAATAGCATTAAGATATTAAATGATATATCTGGATTTATTACAATAATATTTCTTTTCCCATATCTTGCATTTGTTATTTTTGTCTTTCACACCATTATTGTCTTTTGTGTTCTTAATTTAGTATTTATTTGGCTTCATTTTTTTTCTCCTTTTTGACATGCCAATTTTAGGTGACTGCATTTACTTATGTTAATTTTTAAAATAGTTGTCACAGAGTTTGAAATATATATTTATAATTCATTCATGTTTGTTATCAAATAATATTGCTTCACTGGCATTGCAAGTACTCCAGAATAAGATATTCTTGATTCCTTCACCCTGGCCTGAACAATGATGGCTATTGTTCAGCCAGGTAACCAAATGCTCTATCACTAAGCTGTACCTTACTCCTCTTCCTTCTATTACGTAGATTTTTCCTTCTCTGTTGAATTTCTTTATATCTTCAGTGTATACACTGTATGGGTTTTTATGTCTTGTTTTGTTTTGATTTTGTTTCTCTGCTTTTTATCCTTTTTGGTGTCTGCTGAGCATTGCAAAGATCTGATTTATTGGAGCATTAAGTTTTGGGAAAGTCTTTGCCATATTAGAACAAATAGTGCTTTTGTGCTATTTTTGTGTGTTTTTCATGCATTCCCACTACTTTTATTTTTAGTTTGTGGTTTTCTCACAGTTCTTGGTCTTTCTGTTCATTAGCCTTCAATCTTTACCCTCTGTACTTTCAAAGTTGGAAGTGACTGTGACCACATTCTCAGGTTCACAGTTCTTCCTCAGCTGTGTCCTGTACACTGTCAAGCTCATCAGACCCATTGCTCATTGCTGACTCAAGTGTTTGCTCTATAGTCCTCACATCTTTGTGACCATCTCTGTGCTCATAATGGCTAGTCACTTCTGCATTGTCTAATTTTTCTACTAAAATTTCTAGTTTATTAATCTTCTGTATTTTTAAATTTTTTAATATAAATTGCTATATTCCTGCTCCAGTACCTGCAGAGTCTTCAAGCAGTATATATAGGTATGTGTGTATGTATGTGTGTGTTTGTGTGTGTGTTTGTGTGTGTGTGTGTACCCATAGCTGGTCAAAACACAGAGAACAACTGATAAGGGTGCCCAGCACCGTGGATAAATCTACAACAGCAACTCATCAAGTGCAGTTGGAAGAGAACTAGATTCGAGTCACTGTCTTTATTTTGTTTAGACAACAATTAGAGTATTCAGTTTCCTTATCTGTAAAACCTGAATTACCAGGGGTATGCTGAGGTCTACTCCTCAACATAACAATGGTTAAATTTTAGGAAATTTGAGACTTAGCTATAAAAGATTATTATTTAAAAAGTATAAATTGTATAAAACTTTGATTATATAATTAAAGGTAAAAATACATTCAAAACTTGTGAATTCCAAATTACCTCACAAAGCTTCATTACCTATGTGTTTTAGTTTAGTTCAGTAACAATTACAGGTTAGAATAATAATACCAAATTCATACAAATTGGCAAATGTACTTAATTTAAACTCTTGATGATTTCTGTAATTAGAAAATAGTGGTGAGTATTCATATCACAGATAAAATCTAGAAGTTTGTGTTCTTAATTATTATATTGTAAATAGCACAAAATTAGGATACTTACCTAGCTTTTAAAAGTAATGATATCATTCAGCAAAATTGGCCTCCATTCATTGATGAGTGAGTGAATTTTACTACATACCTATGTTGTAAATTTTTATCCTATTCATTAACCTTAAAGAAGCTATCAGCTTTCCTTCATATCAGAACCCAACTAGTTCCTTAGTTGCAATGAAGGACTTACTATGGATACATGGCAAAGGTCAAGGAGCACCTACTGTGAGAGTTTTCTGGGCTGCATAATCAACAAACATGTGTTATGCGTTTTATGTTTAACTGTGATACACTACCTAGAACTTTGGACATATTAGTTACATATGGCTGTGAGGCGAAGGAGAAATGGAAAGGAAGACTATGACTTACCAGTAAAAGGTTTCTGAATATGTTTCCATGTAGGTTCTGAAGGAGGAATGTAAGCCGTGACAATTTAAGAGTGGAAGCTAAGATGACCGGAATTCACTGACGTAATTTTGTCTTTCTTTGTTTAACTGACTTGCTTAGTATCTTTAGTTTGAATACACTGGCTTTTGTCCATAGATCCTTGGACTTCAGAGGCATTCTGAAAAATCAGAATCTCCTGGGGTTTGAAGTCCTGGCTTCTTTTCCTGGCGCATACAGCCCAGCTGTGCCTACCCACTAGGCTTTGGGAAGCTCTGGAAATGAGGGATTTAGAATTGTTTTCAAATTCTGCTCTGCTACTTCCTCGTGGTATCACCTGGAACCACTTACTTGATCTCTGTATTTCCATTATTCTACTTATGAGAGGGAACAATGATCAAGGAGAAACAGAGCTGCAATGTGTAGAATAGCAGGTGACATCCGGCAGTATTGAAAAGTGGGGGGACCCCTATGTTATATTGTCCTTTTTGTCAATTTCTTTGCTTTATACCTGTCACTACTTAAACAGTTTTATCTAAAAATTTGATTTTCTCCTCCTTTTTGTACTGTGAATATAATTGTCCATATAGAAATAATTTCTTAAAACCCTTTTCTTTATGTTTATTCTGTGAAAAAAAACATAGCTTCTTCTTCTTTTAGGACGAATAATGAACTATATTTTCAATTTAATGCTATCAGTGGGAAGGTTTTAATTAATAAAAGACAAAATTTTCTCCTTTTTAAACTAAATTCTATTTTTATTTTAAACCTGATGGAAGCTTTTTATGTCTCATATGGTTATTATGTGCTGGGCTTTTAAATCTGGAGTCAGATCTGTATAAAGCATATTAAAGATACATTCAATCTTAAATTGTATTAAGTCATTTAGCCATCTGTTTTAGAGAGAGATACCAAGTGCTTAAAATTAAACTTGACAAATATTTCATAAAAAGTTAAGTGTGAAAAAGAGTGGTATTTAAAATGACGCAGAGGGCTTTCATTGATGCACTTTTTCCTTTAGCCACAAGATGGAACCTTTGCATTCTGAATCTCCACCGAGAAGTCAAAATGTTAAAATGGTCGACAAAAGACTTTAAAGTATTCCGTATCATTTCCTCCAAACTCTCTCCCTTATACCTCCTGGATTAGAAAGAATAAAGTTGACGTGCAGGCAAGAGTGCATTTCTCTTTGAATTCCAAATGACAATGTATGTGTGTTTTGTAGCTGGGTCCCTTGCTCAGCTATTTCGTGCATCACTGAGAAAAGTCCCTCTCAACAACCAACATCTGCATTCAATTACATAATTCTCAGGACAGAAAAGACACCCGATCTAGGGCTTGTGAAATACTAGTCGCAATGAATGGTTCTCTCAATCCAGCTAGGTTCAAAACACAGAAGGCGAGAAAAGAGTTGAAAACAGGCATGGCACATGCAATCTCTCAGCTGCCTCCGCTCGGCCTGTGAGTTGCTTCTTAGTCTTCTGCTGATTATTCTGAAAGACCTGTGTGGCTTGTGCACGTTGTGTTTTCATGGGATTTTAAGATGGGGGAGATAGATACCTTGCATTCAACTTCTTAGGCAAAGAAAGTATTCCTGATCTACCATCCCTTGATCATCTAACTGTTGGTGCATCTAAAACCCCACCACACTCCACCCCTTTGGTCAAAGGCTGCATCAATGAAAAAGATCAACTATCTTAAGATTAACTCTAATTTGGCTTTCAAGTAAGTAAGTTAATGTATAACATTGCATTTGAAAAATAATCAGCCAGTACCTGCCACTGGGGCCTAGAATCTAACCCAATATTTTGTTTTGGGTGTGGAGCTTTCAAGAAATTACTTAACATTGGAAAAACAAAAGTCCAACATTTTTGTGTCTCCTCCTGACTTACGATTCAAGCTGGCCTTGTGTAGGAGTTCCTTGATATATCTGACCAGCCTCTTACCCAAGGCTGCATTTCCTACACCAGAAGACACGCTGTTTATGTGAAGGTAAACTTCATTTACATTCAAGTAGAACCATGATCTCATGGTTTGAATTTTTTTAATATTTATTTATACTAAATTTACAACCTCATGTGAATCTCAATTTCTTTTAAGCCTTTGTGTAGTCCTGGGATGGGGTGGAAAGGAAGAGAATCTGGGGTTCTGTCATTAGCATGGAGGCAGCTAGCTGACACCATCTCAAAGGGCTCACTTCTATAAGTAGCTCCTTGTCTAAAACAGCTACTTAGTGCCTCCCAAGGTCTCCAGAACAATTTTGTTTGACCTTTTGTTAAAGACTGCCTCCACTAAGCAACTGATTTTCCCATTTCCCAAGGGTGGAAGGTTGAGACAGGTTTTACTGTGCTGTATATTAAAATTGTGTCAACTCACCTGGGTCACAGGCAGCACGTGGAATCCTTAGTTATCTAAAAATAGAGAACACAGCTACAATTCTTTAGCTCAAGTATTGCGTTACCTGGGTGGTGTTCTATCAACTTGAGGCATTTCCCGAAGAGATGATTTAACAGTGAGGGATCCCCTGTGGCTGGTACAATCAGGACAGAGGCCTCTGTGATACAGTGTGGGTGGGGATGTTAATCAAAGATACTTTGGGGTGGTTCACATCTGTGTGAGGTTAGTAATGCTAAGAGTGTCACCTTCTCTGGGTAACCCTATGGATGATAGGGATGGTTTCATGCCAAATTCCTTGAAAGGACAAAGGGGATTTTCTGGTGCCCATTCTGAGCCCACAATAATTCAGTTGACTTTCACCACTTGGCTAAGCCCATTTTCCTGTGAGAGTCAAGAAGGATCTGCCATGCTGTGAAATGTATTTTGATGGGCAACACAATGTTTATGAGAAAGTGGACTCCAGTCTTCTCGCGATCATCTGCAGTGCTTTGGTTTGAGGGTGAGAGCACCATTCTGAGGGCTGCACCACTTTCATGAGGGTTTGGTGAAGACAAATGTGTCATACTAGAAACTTGCCGTTTCTTTTCTTTTGTTGCCTAAAATAGTCTGCTTTGTGGTTTCTATGTTTAAAAAAGCTGCTCCTCGTATGTTCAAATGAGGCGGAGATGCATCTAGACCAGTGGTTCTCAACCTTTTTAATGCTGAGACCTGTTAATACAGTTCCTCTCGTTGTGGTGAAGCCCAACCATACAATTATTGTATTGCTACTTCATACCTGTAATTTTGCTTCTGTTATGCATTGTAATGTAACGACTCTGCAGGATATCCGATATGTGATCCCCCCCCCCCAAGGGAGTCACAACCCACGGGTTTTGAACTACTGAGCTAGGTAGTTCTACTCACCATTTACTAATTTAGGTAATGAACCAATTTTTGGTCATTTAGTTCTAAATAGCGTGCCTGGCTAGAGGTATGTGTGACTAAGAGAGAGTACAATCAACACTTGAGGAAGGTCTTCCTATGCCAGGGATAGAGCAGAAGACCAAACAAAACAAAAACACAGACGTCTGCTTTGAAGGCTTAAAGTTTTGCTGAACAAGCCAGTCCATACCTTGAATCAGTTTATCGTTCTGTCAAGTCAAATGATGCTAGGATCCAGCTTGAACGGGGAACAAGTTGGCCCAGCAGTATGGGTCAGTGGCTGAGGGAAATGGCAGACCACTGTGGCATCTATACCCAGAGAAGAGTGGCATGGTGGCCTGTCACTTGACTGAGGCCTCTTTCAAATTCTGCTCAAAAATCTGCCACCGGTAGCTTTGAAATAATGAATTGTGGCCATTGACATCAATCCCAACAGGAGATGTCTCCTAACATCTGACTAAGTTTGTCAGAGGGTAATTATTTACATTCTGATGAGTCCAGGCGGTCTGCTAATTAATTCTTTAGTGGGCCGCTTGCCATTCTCGTTGTTCCTAAATGGTGCATACTAAGGGGGGGGTGCATAAATGGCATTGGCACAGGGCCTATCATAATGATTATACACGGTGGAAGCTGGGTGCCAAGTGTTACTTGATTCCGTTTCCCTGAGGTCAAAAAGGGAAAGCCCATGCTGTGCCTTGTATTTACAATTTGCAGCAAAGAGTATGCGGAATGTGATTCTCCACGACATAGTTCAGAACAGTTTTATTTTTGTCTATTGGAAAAATTAATGGGACTGGGTGCCAGTATTGCACACCTGGAAGTCGGTGTTAGGAACATTGGGCTGAGAACATTTATTAACATTTTTATCAGTACACATAATCACAAGGCTAAAATTATCTCTGACATTCTAGGCAAGGACATAGGGAATAAAAAATGGACTAAGAAGGTCACACATTTTGCTAATAATTAGAACACATGAGAAGTCAGGTCCACATGTTTTAAGCACATCTTGCTTAACATATGACAATGAGACGAGAAGGAATTGGAATCCCTGTCAGACAGGAGTAGTTAAAATCTGCGTATTTGAGACACTGCAAAATCTACATAATAGTAAGTTAATCTTTAGTACAGATTAAATATGTTTTGTAATCTCTGCTAGATAACTCAGATTTGGAAGTTTAACATTTAATTTCACTTTCTATATACTGCCTTCCAACAGGATTCTGGTATATTATTTTATGCTAAAGTGAATTGAGGATGCCAGTTATAAGTAATATTTCATTTAGGACAGATACCCAATTAAGTTGACCTTGTCATTAAGAGAATTTTGGGTTTCACTGCTGAATTTAAAGCTTTGATAATCATTTTAATAGTGCTTCAAAATGACCAGAAATCCCTAGCAATTGGGATCACATATTCTCACATCTCCTCAGGCAAATACAGAACAAGGCAGGCCACCTCGTCATGGTCCAGAGGTTTTTTTCCTTCTGTCTCACGGAAGTATTTATGGCAGACATGATACCTCTAGGCTTCGTGGGTAAGGATGATAAATTGAGGAGTGACAGCCAAGGAGAGAGGAAAAACACGCAGGCAAGCTTAAGGCCTCTGCCAGGGCATCCGCTAGCATCAGCTGACCCATGGACAAGCAGAGTGAGAAACACGGAGGGAGGAGCAGTGAGTGGACAGACTCATCCAATCACAAGGCAGACTTTAACATTTTCCTGGAACCCGAAGACCACTAAAGAACTCCTAGATCTCCCGGTTAAAATTTTCTACAACTTGAGCCATATTTATATTTCACTAAGTTACTCATTATTTTCTCTCTCACTAGGATATCCCAGATGAGGTCATGAACAGAGGGTTCATGCTGAGCCTGTCCTCCACAGGTCATTTGCATATGTGGCTTCTGCTTCATTCTGCTGAGTTGAAAAAGTCCTCTCTAAAGGGATTTTGAGGTATGGCGGATTCCTAAGTATCCCCACTGCCTACAGAATGGATGGCTTTCTATGAATAAAACTGTAGTAGACTAAACATAGACCTGGCTTTTCTAAATCTCCTTCCATTATAACTCAAGAAAAATTTAACAGGCTACTTGTAGTTTCATCAACATTTAAACAAAAATCAATGTTTGAATAACCTGAAAAGGAATCAAGATGCAAAGCTGTTCTTGGTATTTATGAATGGTCTGTGATGAGGGGATTGTCAAAAAAATTTCCACTATGTGGGGTGTTTTTTGTTGTTGTTGTTGTTGTTGTTGTTGTTGTTGCCATCTAGACAGCAGAGCCTTTTGGAAAATACTCTTCTAAACATTCTTTTAAATATGCAACTTTTATAGTATTTGCCTTCCCAATTCAAATGAAACTCTGCCTTAATGAGAATTTGTAACACTTATGTTCTTCCTGAGAGACAGATCAACAAGGTGCCAAGTGTGTGCACACACCATTTTTCCTTTCTTAACTGGCTTATTTCAGGCACTCATGTTCTTAAGGAAGCATCCTTCACCCATAGTAACCAGCAAGATCTTCTTCCAATATACGGAGTGAAGAACTTACAACTCAGTTGTTGCCAATTAATTAGATAGTCATTGTTTCCTTCCTTAAATAATGAATTCTTCCATACCAGGTCTTCAGAAATATTTTTATCTTAAGCTGCTCTGGCAGTAGCTCCTCTGAGCATGCACTGACAATGAAGACTGTTTTGACAGGTTCTGTTCCCTAGGTCCTTACATTATGGGTTCAGGGTATTTAGTCCGTAGTCACTTGGTTCCAGGGTTTTGGTCCTGTGACAAAGAAGATCATGGTGATGGCAGTGATTGGAAGAAGAGGCTGTTCATCTTCTGCCAGGCAGGAAGTGAAGAGAAGAGGAATACAGGAAGAGACTGTTTCAAGATACAGCCCCAAAGACCCCTTCAGTGACCTCCTTCCCCAACTACATTCTACAGCTGACTTTCCAACAACTTCAATGGTAGCCACCATATTATGAGTTCATCAATGGATTGATTCATTGTTTAAGTAAGAGTTCATAAGACCTAACTGTGTCTGGAAGCACCCTCACAGATACAGAGGCATGCTTTACAAACTTCCTGAGGGTGTCTCAGTCCTGTTGTGCTTACAATCAAGATTATTCATTACTAACATAGTTAAAATAATAACACATTGTATTAAATAGCATATTTTAGAGGATAGACCCTGGGGTTCTTGCAACAACTTTTACCAAATGTTGCCCCAGAGATGTTCTAGCAGAGAGCATTAATGGAATTATTACTGTTATAAGAATATAATAAAATTATTTTATCTCTAGTTTTAGAACATATGCAATTCAGTATTCATTTTCTGTGGCTTTACTTGCCAGTCCTAAAGATAATGCTGAAAGCCACTTGGATCCCCTGAGGACATCTGGTTTAAATGCTAAATGTCCTTCATAGGTGACATGTTTTGAATGCATGGTTCTTTGCTGGTGGCACTGTCTTGGGACTTTTCAGAGATGGAGTCTACCTGTAAGGAGAAGCTTGTTAACCTATTTTTTGGCCCTGCAACTGCCCTATATCCCCTTTTCCTCATATGGTCACAATAAAGTCATTTGTAAATTAAAGCAAAGGATTTGCAAGTGTTTTTAATTCATAAATAACTTCATTGTGACTATATGGGTAAAATGGGGATACAGAGGCAGAAAGAAGCATCTTCCTAAGGCTCATTAGCTAGGCATAAGGCAGATGCAGGGCCAGGAAATAGGTCAATAAGCTTCAGTCTTATGCAATAATTACTCAGTACTGTTAGCACACGTAATATGCACAGTTAAAGCATACATACTCTTTTATGTATAATTTAGTCAAAGTTAATAGTTACACTGTTATGTATAAATCATATATGAAACAGATTATTCTCCATGTAACATTTCACTAAGAAATATACATTCACTAGGAATAATATGGATTTGTGTCTCAACTTTGTATTTATAGATATTACACAGACCATAGACCAACTTTTAAGTCAATGTTAATTGATGTCTAATAAATGTCTATACCTTGGACCTAAACCATATCCTCTCTCATCGTCAAATAACATTTCAAAAGTCTTATTTTTTGCCTCCTAGAAATTAAATTAAATTCTGCAGATAATATTTTTCAATAGTTAATTTCTTGAGAATTTGGCAAAAGCCATGGGCTTTATCCCTGGGAAAAGTCACATATTTACAAAGCGACTCTAGGTTAAGCCTTTGCTCTTGGGATCATTACAGTATTAAAAGAAATCTTCCTTCATACATCTCAGTTCCTGGGGTATTGCCTTGAATAAGGGCTCTCACAAAGTGACTTCTGTAAGGGATTCTGAACTGGGTTGGTGGCATCCTGCCTGAGATAAGAGACACTCCCATCTCTGTAGGGAGAGAAAAGACAGCCCTTTGTGAATTGGAAAGTAGGAAAACCCCATCAGATAGCATGAAACCTATTCGTCAAACCAAGGCAAAAAACAAACAAACAAACAAACAAACAAACAAAACCCCCCAAAGCCATGGAGATAGATCTGTTTAAGATACCTAGTACTTCTTACTTCATGTGATTGAGGCAAAGTTAATTTTTTTAGTTTATGAGTAAAATAGTTTTCTGTTTTATTGACTTAAAGGTTTGTAGACAATACTGGAATTATTTGAGTCTTTATTATAAATTTCTTAAATTTTGTTTGATTTAGTCCCTTAAGTCAAATAACTCTATATAGTATTTTGTCCCACCCTGACACTGAATGCTCCCTCATGTCCTCTCTACTGTTTATTCTGTTTATTTAATATTCATTCATGCATACGATGTATTTGGATCAAATTAGTGCCCCATTCCCTTCCATCCAATTCTTCTCTTATGCCCCCCGCCATTTTTCATCCAAACTCATGCTACCCCCACCACATAATTTTCATTGGGTCTGTCTAGTGCTGCCTATATGTGCCTATATGTGAGACTATCTACTGAAGTATGGGTAGCCTTTCATGGGCCACAACCCTGAAGAAACTGACTCTCCCTCAGTAGCCACCAATTGCCAATGGATCCTCAGGAAGAGGTGAGACTTTATGAGGCCCTGCCCAATCTGTGCTGGGATTTTGGCATGCTTTATCATGTGCTAATCTTAAGCATACGGTCACAGTCACTGTGAGCTCAGGTCCAGCAAATACTGTTTTGCTACAGATATCTACTTCTTCTGGCTCTTGAAATCTTTCCACTCCGTTTCTATAACGACACCTGAGGGATGTGCTGTGAATGTTTCATTTAGAGATGAGCATTGTGTAGCCACAGACTCTTCTTCCCTATACATTGTCCACTCATCGGTCTTTGTGTTAATCACCATCTGCTGAAGAAAGAAGCTTCTTGGATGAGAATGGAGAGGTGTGATTATCTATGGGTATAAAGAAAAGAACGTAGGGGGCAGTTTATTCCTAAGTCCATTTAACAATACTAATACGAAGTTCTTCACTGGAGGCTATAACTTGCTCAGCCATTGTCTTGTGGTCAAGTTAATTATACCTGAGTTCTGTCTTGTAGCGTGGGCCTTAAATCTAATCAGAAAGTAATTGGTTATTTCCACAACATTCATGCCATGATTGTACCAGTGGACATATCTTTACCATGATAGTCATTATTGTAGCTCTCAGGGTTCACATATGGGTGAAACTGTTTACTATTTTTCCCCGGGTAACATTTTGCATAGACCTTGGTACCAGCTTGGCTTCTAAATGTTCCATAATTAAAGTATGTGATGTCTTAAGCAATAAGGTCTTACCATCAATTCTAAAGGGTCATCATGAGTATGTAAACAGCCTGTGATGTTTTGGGCTGGGGATTTATGGTAGATCATTGACCAAATCTCTAAAGAAGTAGCCATATCTGACATTGGCCTTTTTATTTGATATCCCATGGTGTCTGGGTAGACACTGTCTCCTCATTATCAGGTAGAACTAATTAAAACNTGTGTCTGTGTGTCTGTGTCTGTGTATTTTAGGAAATTTGATACTGGTAGGGTTTCATACAACATTTTTTAGGAAATTTGATACTGGTAGGGTTTCATACAACATTCACAAAGGTCTTTACTGTTAAATATCCTTCTATATTCCTTCTTCTCATCCCCTACTCTATTTATCCCCTTTATAAATCTGCCCAATAAGGCTACCTTTAGCTACCCTATTTAATATTACCACCTTCCTCAAAGATTCCCTATCCTGTTGCCCTGTATTATTTATCATGATGCACCATCAATAGCAGCCTGTTTATGCTTTTTATGCATATTTTCTGACTTCCCCTATAAATTATATTTTTTGATAAAGAGTGTATCTATTGTTTGCTGATATACTGGGTTCCTAGAATAATGTGCATTAAAAGCATTTGATAGATACAAAATTCATAAATAAATGATGAAAACTATTTTCACTCCTTTTCTAGCAAGCATCTATATAGGAACTTTGCCCTACAGGTCATATTAATGGTCACTCGGATGTGAAAGCGAATGAAAATGACATGATCTCTTCCCTGAAGATGTTCTCTGTATATATAGGTAGGTGATCCCACAAGTAAATAAATATAGTACAGCCATGTAAGTGTCATAAACCACTGAGATTGTGCAGGAAAGAAGGCTTGTGGTAGTACAGGAAGGCTTTGTGTAGGGTTGACATTAAGCACTAAGGGTCAGCAGGAACAGTAAAAATGGGAGGAGAAAGCAGGTTTCCCTTCACAAGTGTGTGGATGCTGGGGTTAGCACGGAAGGAGGCATTGCAGGACCTATGTTTCCAGGCACGTGGATGCAAATGGGAAAAAAAAAAGAGATTTTCAGTCCTTTCTGTGCAAACACCTCTGCAGATCACTCTTGGCTGGCAGCATCAGATTCAGGGCACAATATTTCTCTCTTTGTGGTCTTCCTTGCATCTCTGCCAGGATGGATGATGCTTTTGCTCAGAGAGAGCCACCTCGTCCTCTGATGGTTTTATGCCAAGTTGGTGAAGTGCCTGTGATTGTTTCCCAGCATTCCACAGTTGAAGTTTGCTTGTGTAGCCTTATGGTGTTTTTTTATGCCTGCCCTGCTTGCAGGCTGCATATGTTGTCCCGCTTTACACTTGGAGAGCTTCCAATATGTGGGGAGAGAGGCTAAGACCACAGTGGGGTAGACAGGCAAGAAATTCTGGACTCCACAATCAAAGAGTTGAAAACGCCATGAGAAGTCAGCTGTCGCTTTTGGATTCTTGCTAGTATTGCAGAAAAGTGTTCCTGGGAATACTAGTTTCCTGACATATACAATTAAATGGGTTTTGTATTAATTCTAAGTAACAAGCTACCTATTAAAAAGTGGACACGGAAAGCACAATATGATAATGTTGGTTACCATTTTTGATAGTTTATTTGTGTAAATGACAGATACTCTGCTTGAAACTGGAGTAAGTTAAACAATCTTAATTTTCTGGACTTACGTAGATAAACAAACTGTTGAGAAATTAAGACATTGCTCTTTTGTAACACATGATGTTAGGAAGAAATTTGTCTTTGCAAAGTCTATTGCTGAAATGGACTGTTTTCATTGACAATGACCTTGGAAATGATGCACATAGAAGTGGGTTGAAGGGAAGCCCTTGTAAAGGGATCACACTAGGGACTTACACAGTTCAACTCTTAAGAGGCACTTGCAGTGAATTAAAAATATAGGTCTATAGTGATGGGGGAATTATTGGAGAATGATGAAGAAGGAATTACTCAATAGATTTGGTAGGTGTTTTGACATATTGTGAAAATCCAAGACATGATCCATTTTAATTGGATAGATTAGACACATCCCTGAGAATGGTACGTGGCTCATGCTCAAAATTCTGAATGCGGGTGGTGACAACCAATAGTGCTATTGCTGTGAGATGTTTGCAGAAATTGAGATGAAATAGACAGAGCATGAAGTAGAAGAAGAGACCATTTCATCTTATATGCTTTGCGCATGGAGAAGAGACAGCAAGGATATCTCTAAGTAGGAACAAAAGTGAACACATGCGTAGTTATGTAAATACCAAGGGTAGAACATATATGATCATATTGGAAGAGTCAGACACAAAGGCTTAATAAAGCCCAGGATATATTTGAAATCTTGAGTCCTGAGATGACAATCTGAGTTTTATTCTTTTGGAAACAGAGAGCAACAGAACTCTAAACAGAGTGACACTATGGGGAAGTAATGCTTAGCCCAGAAATCAGTGGACCCTGAAGACGTGATCAAGACCTAAGACTAGAGAACAGATTGAAATAGACATAGAAGTCACCCAGGATTGTAGATCCATAGTCAA
Organism: Alexandromys fortis; assembly: GCF_014885135.2. Lineage (NCBI taxonomy): Eukaryota > Metazoa > Chordata > Mammalia > Rodentia > Cricetidae > Alexandromys > Alexandromys fortis. The sequence continues at coordinate 13,012,859 of NW_026067899.1, forward strand.
GAAAGATATCTCTAGAGTAAATCTCTCAAGACTTGAATTCAGGTCTCGCCACTAGGTGTGAGTTGTGACTTTGGGTAAATCAGTGAACTTCTTAGTGTGTTATTTCCTGTAGAGTCTGATTACTAACACTCCTCAAGACCACAGAGAAATGAATGTGAACAGGTTTTTTTCCCCCAGTGTATATACACTCACAAACATACACACAAGTCCCACGGCATGCAAGGAGAGGGCAGCGAACAACTTACAGGAGCTGATCCTCTCCTTCCACCACATGGGGCCGGGAAATCAAACTCAGGTTTCCAGACTTGTTTTTTAATGAGTGTTAGCTACTTTCATTATTAAAGAAAAGCGTCAGCTTGATTCTCCATAGAGAACACCGGTAAGATTTCCTCACCATCTCTAAAATGGTTATGATGAACACTCCCATACTGTGGAAAGTGTGGTCACTTTCATTTAAAGCCTTACTATGAAGCTGTTCCTTTTTGAGCAAGCATTGGTTACTATCAATTGAAGAAGTCATGGCCCCAGAGGCCAGGACACACACTAATTGTAAAGCTTCTAATTTGGATAGACTTACTTGTTAAAGGTGGCAAAGTCAGTCCCTTTAGTCTCGGTGCTGAAGTAAGACACATTATTTGGGTTTCTTGTAGAATGACCCGACAACCCAAGGCATGAAGTATCAGCCTTTGTTTGGGGAAACTGGATACATTTCTGCTATTGCCAAAACAAACTCATTTGGACAAATAAAAGTTGACTTGGAAATTTTGGAATGAAAATTACAAACCAAACAGGATGTAACCTGATTAGGGAGGAAATGATTCATTGGATTAACGCAAGGGGCCAGTTCTATTTGTGAAAGACTTAAACAATTACTCAGTTTTTATCTCAATCTTCAGTGTTGCTGGGGCTGCTCAGCTCTTTTCTATGGGAGGTAAAAAATTAGAAGCCAGGGTAGAAAGAGCACAAATTTCCTGTGTGTGTGTGTGTATATATGTGTGTGTGTATATGTGTGTATGTGTGTGCATGCGTGCAAGCACACGTGCATGTATGTGCATGCATACATTCATACTAATCCTTATACTAGCTAGCTACTTTACTTAAAACTGTGGGCTTCCAAATGATTTGTAAACTCTCGTATTATTTTGGCAGGGGATAACCCCCTCCTGTCCATGAATAGAAGGTAATGGGAGCAAAGGTACCGGATGGAAGTTGACAGAAAGTCGAGGGATAAAGTTAGAGATCCCTCTCCTTTTCCTGTTCTCGTGAAAGACAGGGTATGGAGTGGTAAGTGCTTATAGGATTTGCAGCCACATGATGGGGAGCAGCAGAGCTGTCACCTGCTTCACTATGCAGGGTGCCCAGCTTAACCCATCTTTCTTTGGCAACTGTGCCCCAGTGAGAAAAGCTAGCAGTCCATATGTTGAGTAGGCACCATGCCATTATGACAGGCGTGAGTGTCGGCAAGGAAGGGACCATGTATGAGCATCAAATGTGTTTGTTGTGGGAAGGATTCTAGGCCAGGAATATTAAAATAACTGTCTGTCCTTCGCTCTAGCACATATGGTTAAGGAGATATGCTATGATGACTCACATTAACATTGGAAAAAAATATATATAGAATTTGCAGCCATGCTAAGTAAGTTTGTGGTGTTGATAAATTGGACTTGGAATCTTCACAAAGGAAGGCTGTAGAGAGACACACATAGTGATAATGGTTCCTTTCCTATGTATCAAGCAGAATTTATTAAATTCAAACATTATTACATTGCTTCTGGACTGATGGACAGGGTGAAGGACCCTATTAGACTTTTCTGAGAGGTCCTCAGGTATTTCCTAGCACAGTTTGAACAGTAAATGTGATAGGTTGGGCTCATTTAATATTTCAATTCTAAAGAAATTAAATTGATGTTAGCAATGTTAGTTCAACTATTTTCCCGCTACAGGGACCATTTGTTTAAAAATCATTAAAGGGCTTTAAATGACATTGTCCTGACATTTTGGATGATTAAATTAAGGGAATTAGTATAAAGTCATTACATTGCTCCTTAGCTTTCTAAGTGAATACCATAACTCCCTATATGGGAAAAAAGGAGTTACTGAGCCATCTTTTATAGTTTTGGTGATTTGTGTATATGGGTCTGTTGGCTGTATAAACATTTATTTATGAAATTTCTTCATTTCACAATGACCTGTCCCTTCATGTATTTCGAAAGGCTTAGCTCCTTGGAAAGGCAGCCATATGTAGAGTATAGGATACTCCATGGAAAAATCTAAAGACACCCATGTAAGATTTGATAATAGTCCATAAGGTGTTTAAATGTAAACTTGCATGCACACATACACATCTCCCCCTCCAAACCCACACAAGCTTGGCATTTGTCACTTTTGTAAGTCTGGAGAGGCACATCTAGCTGTATCTAGCGTTAGGAAGTCGGCCTCCCAGGGAGCTGCCCTAGTAAGAATCTCAGTGTGTGTCAGAGAGGCATCTCATTAAAGAGTGTTTCTTAAAGATAAACAACCAGTGTAACATCTTATATAATTTTCTTACATACATCATATTTATTATTTATTGACTCACTAGATTATAACCTGTCGGGAAGGATTGTTTACCTAGTTTATTATTGTTGATTGTTATTATTACTGTCTAGGAAAAATATATGTAGAACATTGCCTGGCACATATTCATAACTGAACAAATATTTCCTTGAATAAATTAATGGATGTACCAGTCTTTTCTATGAGATAGCTAAGAGACAGGTGCCTGGAGTCTATTCAGTCATGGTTCTTACAACAGAAATCACCTTGATCCCCATCAGCTACTACACTCTCAAATACAAGAGATTCATTTTAATATAGGCAACTGAATCACTCTTATATAAAGTGTGAGCGAAACTTTAGGAAACTTTAATATTGATACTGATCTGTCACATACACACTAAGTTAAAATGAGTGTGCTTGCTTTGCAAACACAGCCTCATGGCAAACCTCCCAGCTTCCTCTTCCAACCAGATGGCCTCCCCTAAGCCCAACCCTACATAGAATTCTCAAGATGGAGTTGGCCCTGCCTCAGATCCGAATCAGGGTTTTGGGATGGGATAAGGAATGAGCACTTTCCACTAGCTTTGCAGGTGGGTCTTATGTAACACGAAGGTCTGAGAACCACAGAGATTGGAGCTGCCTGCTCTTCCATGAATTATTGACTTCTTCTCACTAAGTCTTGTGACACTCACAACCTTTGCAATAGTCAATAAAAGTCCCATAGTTTTGTGACTGCCCAAAGTTGGGTAAAGACTGATTTCATCACCATCTTCATGAGACTCAGTAAATAAAAGAGAAGTTTTACCACAATCTTGGACTGAACAATGAAGAAGGAACTGGGTGCTATTTTGGTTTTGTATTTCCAGCTCAACAAAAACAATAGAGTAACGTGTACTGCATCCACTTTCCCTTCCCCTTCCTGCTATGCTTTTAGGCACAGCCTCCACACCCACATGTTGGAGATTAGGGACAATGATTTCTTCAAGCAAAGAATTTCTGAAAACATAACCCTACTGGACACACCATTTATAAAAGTTCCTGGGTCTTGGGTGATCTCTGAGAGGAGTTGGGGACAGGTATTTGACTGCTCCAGCGTCCCCTTGACTGATGGCTTAAGAAAGCAGCAGTGTCTCAGCCACACTAGTGTTTGATGGAATTCCTGACTGTAGGTATCAAAATCTGGTTCATCAAGCAATGGTGTCAGACCAGAATCAATGCTTAAGGGAGCCACCCTTGGGGTCTGCTGGGTCCAGCGATGAGTCCTTATCTTTGCCATGCAGAAAGCATCCTTGTAACAAGTGTTCTTTGGAGAAAAGTAGTAATTTTCTTGCTGAAATGACAGAGTCATAGTCATTACTTTTTTTTTTTTTTTTTTTTTTTTTTAGAAACTGCCGTTGACATGGTCCTGAAGTGAGAGATGAACTCTCATGATGGGTACAGAGTGAATCCTTTGGTAAGAGGATGAGAACTCAGATAGGAAGTGCTTTTGAGTAATGCAGCCTACTCAAAAGAACATGAGCACCCAGGTCCCTCCTCCGCAATTCACTGGCTAAATGATCTGAGACAAGTCATTTCACTCACTTGAAACTAACATCTACTCTCGGGTCTTGTAACAAGCTTTAGAAAGAGCTTCTTACTTTGAAAAGCGATAACTGTATAAAGATGTATTTCATCGTGGATAAGTCTTTAAAGCTTTTTATAAACCTTGATGCCAATTAAATATTTAAATGAAATAAACGTAGCCCTAAAGGAGGGACATGAAGGCAGAGGGAACTCTTTGGGAGAAGGAAGAAGACAGTGAAACAAGAGGAAGAGGGACAGAGGAGAGCAGATGATGGACAGATATGAACAGGGCACCACGATATGTGTGTATGAGAACATCCTAATGAAGCTCATTAATCTTTATTCTACCTAAAACAATCGAAAAACACAAGATTTTGTTCTGTATATATGGGATGGGATGGCTGCTTTCTCAACAGCTTGATACAACAGTGTTTGTGCAGTACCTGTTACAATACAGAAAATGCCTGTTATTATGGAGGATAATGCAAAGATTAGATAATCTGGATTCCTACTTTTAGTATCAAAATGCATAGCAAGGTGAAGGGATACTTTAAACTTATCATTCAGGTGATGATGTGGGAAGTCCTTCTGTATATGTGTTGCTATTATTAGTTAATGAATAGAGAAACTGCTTTGAGCCTATAGCAGGGTAGAACAGAGCTAGGGAGGGGACCAAACTGAATGCTGGGAAAAAGAAGGCAGAGTCAGTGAGACACCATGGAACAGCCAGAGGGGAAAGACACAAGCTGCCAGCTGGAACCTTGCCAGTAGACCACGAGCCTCGTGGTAAAATATAAAATAATGGAAATGGTTAATTCTAGATGTAAGAGCTAGCCAATAAGAAACGAGAGCTAATAGGCCAAGAGGTGATTTAATTAGTACAGTTTCTGAGTGATATTTTTCGGGTCTGAGCAGCCGGGAAAGAATGAGTGGGCTCCCACAGCAATGTGAATCTTTCTGGATCAAAGTGAGGCGTATTTTCATATTTCATTAGCTTACATGTGCCAAGCTCTTCTTATGCAATGAGTGCAATTTTAGTTCTTAATACATTTATCATGAAAATAATCTTACAAAATAAGTTCTGCAATTAACTGTTTTACATATAAGGAAATAAGACCCTTGGTTTGATTAGCACTCAGTAGAAAAAAAAAAAAGCAGCGAGATGGTCAGAGGGGACAGGAAGGATTTGAATTGAGAGCTCCTGACTCCAGTAATGTGGATGCTGCCACCACACAAAGTCAATGAATGCTATGTTCTGATCTTTGGGCCTATTCAAAGCTATGAAGATAAGTCTTGGGACTGCCGAAAACATTTCAGAAAGGAAGGAGTATACTCTGTCTGACATCAGAGGAGCACCCAAGCCCTGTAGAGAAAATGCTACTCCCTTAAATTTGGAAGAAAAAAAAAAGTCTAGATTCATTCAGAACAGTGAACAATAACCACTGGCAGTTGAAATAAATACGACTTTGCGTTTTACATGTGCTATTTGACTTTAAAATCTCTTAACTCGATGCAAATTGAATCATTCTTTATATGAGTAATATGTAATTAGTTAATAAGAATTATTTGATAATATTTATGCATAATTAGTTCTATTAAGGAAAAGCACAGAGGCCTGCAGAAAGCATAGATTATGTGTTCACTGAAGGAAGATAAAAATGACTTGCTCACTTAAAAATCCACATAGTTTTTCATCCAGAAATCCTTGATAGACATACCAGCTTCTATTTTCTCTTTTAATCTTTCTACCAGGACCTCGATTTTGTACAATTTCCAATCAAGAGCGCTAAGATGAATGAGTCCCCAGTTCCATGTGCGGGCTCAGCATCACCTGATGGTACTCTGTTTATTGGTGTAAGGGCAGAGACGTGACTTGAGCAAGTTCAACTGGACCAAAAGAAAACTCTGGATCCCGTACTTCACGTGGTAGCTTTATCACTGGTTTCTGCTGGCTATAAAATCTGCAGTGTGTATCCACACACGTAATAGTGCCTTGAATGAACAGCACACCCTCTTTCTGAAGATTCCTCCACTCTTTTCTGTTATTCAAAATAAAATTATTTTCTTGATTGCAGTTTAACTTATTTTAGCTTCATTTTATGTCTTGTCAAAGTATTTAAAACACTTTTAAATAAAATAGGTCAAAGGTTATAAATTTGAAACTATGAGACAAATCTGGTTTGCAGCATATTTACTTTAGATAGTGTTTATATTTGTCCTAAGTAATTAGTAATTGTTTAAATGTTTAAATTTAGGACATTTCACATAAAAATAAAGGTTTACCATCCAAGTACTAAGACATAGAAGCAGGAGTTAGTAGTTTGAGGGCAGCCTGAGCTACATAGGATGTTCAAGGCAGATCTGAACTACATGAAACTCTATCTTAAAATAAAAGAAAATTAAAATGATAAAATAGAAACCCAAAGCAAAAACAAGAAAAATAGGACATGGTAGCCTCGACTAAGTTTCTGGAAGCTATAGTGACTCCAACTATGCTCAGCTGTGGAGAAAGAGGATGGGGAGAGTGCCTACAGTGCTTGCTACAGAAGCACAGGGGATGTGGTTTGGATCCAGCACCCATCTGAAAGCTAAGCATGAATGAATACACCTGTGTCCCTAATGCTGGAAAGTTGGAGACAGGCAATTCCCTGGCCATCCAGTCTCATTGAATCAGTGAGCCCCAGGTGGGGTTAGAGAGTCTGTTAAAAACAAACAAGCAAATAATAAATAAGGTGGAGGGTGGAAGAGGAAAGAAGTTGATGTTGTTAACCTTTGGCCTCCACATGATCATATGCATGCTTGTGTACACACACAAACAGGCACATGTATATTCTCGACACACACGAGCAGCAAAGCACTATAGAATTAGCTAAATAGGAGCTGTGTCCTGTTGCAGCAAATATGGCTCTGTTCCTTGGTCTGAGTATGGTCTGTCTCTGGGACTTTCCCACACATCCAAATCTGCAGATTCCTAAGTCCTTTATGTAAAAGTACCCACACTCTCCCACATCCTTTAAATCATCTCCAGCTTTCTTATAGTACAAACACTATGCAAACAGTTGTAGCATTAATTTATCAGGGAATGACGACGAGAGAAAAAGTCTGCATATTCTGAAAATAGACAATGTTTTTTCCTGAATATTTTCAACCTGCAGCTGGTTGAACATACAGATGTGAACCCTGTGAGCCCTCTGTGACTTAAATATCCCCATTTATTTTGGTCACCAGCCTTTTCTTTGACTGTTTTGGGTTATAATTTTGCTGTGGGTAGTAAAAGTAATTTTTATTATGGCTTATTTTACTTGGAGGAAAATAATAGAATTAGCATTCCATTTACTTTACCTGTTATAAACTCAACACCATTGTCAGCAAAAGATCAATTATTCTTCTTAAAATTGATCTAAAGTATTATTAGTAAATGTGGGTATCAGAAAAGATTCTCTAGGGGGAGTACGGTGGTCTGAGATGTAGCTTATGATTTTAAAAAGGGTGGGGGGTGTTGTGGGTTGAGATGAATCCTGTTGTATTTTCTGGCTAAACCATCAATGGTAGATACACTCTCCTAGAACAGGCATTTCTTTGACGTCAGATCAAGGGTTCAAGTCATTAGGTCCCTCGTTCAGTAAGCTAATGTTTAAGATCTTAGCACATGAATCATTCATGGAGTGAGGAAAGAGCCTGCGGAATGTCTTCCTCTGTGGCAGGCATATGGATGAGATGCGGTGTTGGAGGCTTTCCAAAACTCAGATTTCCAGAGAGCTTGGCAGGAACCTGGGGAGAGGGATTAAGAAGTAGGAGGCTGTTTTCAAGCTGAAAGCATCTGTGCCAGGAGAATAAACCCCCGCCACCCTCCGCCTCTGACGTGCCAAGACTCTGCCATGGTCTTCTCTAGAAACCCAGGTGGGTCTCCTTTTCAGAAACACAAAATGCAGGAGTTCACATGCACAAAGAGAGACAGAGGACTTTGCAGAAACCTGTCCATCGTGGAATGGACAGTTATCCACCTCCCCAGTAGCTGGACTTTTTTTTTTTTTTTTATGCAATAGCTGGAGTTAGGAAGAATAAGACGAGAACGCGAACATAGAGTTGTTGCTGAGTGTTCGCAGCAGCCTCCTCTACAAGCGCAGGCTGAAGAGTTGCCAGAGCAAAATAAACAGTGTGCTGCCTCATCCGCACCAAACCCCAGCTACCAGAGCCTCCCCACCCCCACACCCCCACCACCAGAAGGCGGATGGATACCCACTGAGGGGTCCAGCTCAGAGTCCGGACACAGCTTCTTTCGAAATGAAACCCACCTGGGATTTGTAAAATAGGTTCTACTTGGATGCGAAGAGAGAAGTCACCTCTCCGAACAGCAACAGTTTGGCACCTTTGTTCCCTGCATTTTGGGGGAAGAACGTCAAATGAATAACAGATGTGGAAGGGAAAATCACAGCAGAGCTTCAGCAAGTGGAAAAATTCCCCCGTACTGGAGAGCCTTTCCCGAAAGGCTGAACTTGGGTGCAGTCTTTGCGGCTGTGTCGCTCCTTTTGTTTGCCATGAGAAGCGACTGCTATGCCAGTGCTTGCGTATCTTGGCATCTAGAAAAATAAAGCAAAAAGAACATTTCGGAGGAAAGTCACCTCTAGGTTAATAGCTACTATTGTAACATCCCCTGGAAAGAGCTCTTCAAGGGGAAGAGAAGTAACAGTGTTTACTTACTTTCAGTAAAAGGCTCTCCTGCCCCATTAAACACTTGAATTCTGCTTTACTAGGACGTTTATAGCCTGTTTTCTTAGAGTCAAAACAGTTATCTAGGAGTGTGGTGTGTGTGAGTGTGGGGTGTGTGTGTGTGTGTGTGTGTGTGCGTGTGTGAAATGGTAGGGCTTTTAACTTCTAAGCGTTGTCTGGAAACTCAAACTTCTGTTTTCAAATATGATCACATGATGGAGAACACTTATTTTCCGAGGAGTAGGAACTCTAAAACAGACTGGGAGCAAGAGGTAGGTTAGGACGACGACTACTCTTAGTCCAGCTGATGTTTGTAATTTCTACAGCTGTGTTGCTGAGTTCCGCTTGCCAGAGAGTCAGCTATGACCTTTGTGTAATTTACTACGTTTCAAATCTGATATTTTAGCTCGGACATAAACAGTCAATACTTCAAGACCAGAAGTATTCTGGAGATACACCTGCTTGTTTAATTTGGAAGCTGCAGGGGGAAAGACTCATCAATGGACAAATAGTGTTCACTATCAAGTGATAAATATGGATGCTTTAAAAGGTACAGTCTATCTGTGGCCATGGGCACACAGGTAATTGGGGGATATCATGGAGCATGGAGGAGTCACCACACTGTTTAGATTCTGAGCCACGAGGCTCTTGAACAGCTTACCACGGACTTGCTTTGATCCATAAATCTACTTTGTGCTAAGTAGAGTTTTGAAAAAGAACTTAATGATAGTGTCTGCTTTTTCTTTCTCTTTAGCTTTTGCAAGTAGACGAGGCTTAGGCTGGTCTGCTGAATGAAAAGGTCATATGTATAGTCTCCAGCTTCATGATAGGCAGCTAGCCATTGGATGTATAATTTCGCCTTCGGAAGACCAAACGCATCAGATCTTAACTTGATCTGTTGACTTACAAACTCATGAAAAGCTTACAACCTCAAGCCATTAAATTGGGGACTAGTTTTATCATGTAAAATTATTTTGCAGCAGGGAAAATATTTTAGTTCAAAGAAGACATTTATAATTAAGACATAAAGAAAAATAGATGTCTATAGATACGTTCATTGTAATTGGTAATAAGGAATCTTTTAAGAGTGTATATAGTGAAAAACAGCAATTAGATAATATCTGAATTGTAGTTATATCTTTAAAATATATACTTAGTTAGAACATATACCTATGAAAGATTTACTCCTTTAGCATCCTTTATCAGATAGCGTGTTAGACTTGTAACATTGCATATCTTCAGTATGCATGCATGTTTTCTCTGATTGTTTTACAAATGTTTTTACATTGTTAATAATTATTCCTTCCATGTGCATTTCTTCATTTTGTGCTTGAGTTCTAAGCAACTGGATTAATGTCAAAACTGGAAAGTTTTCAAAATACTTGGGATAAAATCAAGAAGAAAGTAAGCTGAAAAATCTGTAGAGGTAAAATAAGTTTTTTTTTTTATAACAAAATATGTCTATCAGAGAACTGTTGTGGTACGGATCTACCCTGATGAGAAAGTACCGGCCTTATTGAAATAGCAGCCTTCTCCATAATTTTTACTCTGATAATGTACCACAAATGAACAGAGCCTTTCAAAAAGATGAACATGATGTAAAATGAGCCACATCTAAGTCTTCTTGCAAATGCAAATTTCCAGTCATGAGTTGCTTTAGAAATGACTGGATAGTCTTGAGCTATATTGACTTCAATAAGTATCTTTAAATTGAGGAAAATTTAGATCTTCTTGATTCTGGGAAACTGTGTTCTCATTCTGTTACAGCTGGCCTGGTTGCGAAGACCACAGACTTGTCAATTTGGGAAAGATTTTTTTGCTCCATCCAGTCCAACTCCACACAATCACACAGCTCCACTGAAAGGGAGCTTGCAGTTTTTGAATAGTAATTCAAAATTTCTTGAGGTAGTAGATTTATTCTTATTCATCAGAAGATTTTCCTTTTGTGTTCATTCATATTGTGGCTCTCCTGAATACTTACTCTACTTCCATATAAGCTGAGTCTGTTTTTCTTTTTTTCTTTTCCATAAGTCAAAGTGATTTTGACAGCTATCACCCTCCAGATCTTTATTTTTTTTTATCATGAAGTGATGTTTCCAAAATTGTCACAGTCAATGTTGCTCTGTTTCAAAATATCATACTTAAAATGATCTAAAGCAAAGATTCTATGTCAGTGGTTCTCAAATTTCCTTACCCTGAGACCCTTTAATACAGCTTCTCATGTTGTGGTGACTCCCAAACGTTAAATTATTCTTTTTGCTACTTTATAACTGTAATTTTGCTTCTATTAAGAATTATAAATATCAGTGTTTTCTGAAGGTCTTTTCTTTCTTGGCCAAGGAAGGGGAAATATTTCTTTGTCTATCCACTATGGGGAAATACATTATGTGATTGATGAGTCCTTGAGGGTAGCCAATTACTGACTCTGTTCTGTAGCATCCCAAGTGCTGGGATTAAAGGAATGTGCCAACCCACCTCCAAGCCCTATCGAAATTTAGACCTATGTGTCCAAGTGCTTAGTTGAACTAGGCAATCACCATGTTAATAATGAACTTTTATGATACTCAGTGATAATTATAAGCATGTACCTTCTGAACTATTCCCTAGCTCAATGAATGGCAAACCACTCAGTTATTGAATTCTCGTATTTTTCATTGTTATCTATTTTATTTCCTTCCTTCCCCTTCCACAACTAATTGCCAAGCTTTGTAAATTCAACTTCCTAAACAACTTCCCATTTTTCTTTTCCTGTAGTAACAGAAACCTGAGTCACTCTTACCATCTCCTAAAATCTTTCCATCAGCCTTCATATTCTTTATATAAAGTAGAAGGTTCTGTCTGAGATGTAAATCAAATTACATCAATCGTCATGAAGACAATTGACTGAGATTTTATTGCTGCTGAGTTCACAAAGATTCCCATGCTTGGCACTGGGTTTTTTTAATTTGGCAACCTATGGCCTTGGGGAGGCACATCATTCTTTGGGTAGGATAATGCCAATTAAGCTCTATTTATGCATATATGTATATACAAATGGATGGATGTATCCACTGTTTTGTGTTAATGTCACGTGGATACGTCACACATGGTTCATTTGTTATTCTGTCATCCAGTTATCTCTTCAATTCTCTAGAAAATTTGGGTGTGTTTTGTTCTACCTTCCATTTATTCATTCATAAGCTTAGGTTATCCTGGAGGGCTCATCCATGGTGTGTATGTGTGTGTGTGTGTGTGTGTGTGTGTGTATGTGTGTATGTGTGTGTGTGAGAGAGAGAGCGTGCGAGAGCAAGAGAGAGAGAGAGAGAGAGAGAGAGAGAGAGAGAGAGAGAGAACAGACCAAAACCCTCCCAATACATAAAACCCTCAAATTCAGGTTTTTTTTTTTCATTCTCAATAACTTCTTGTCCTAGCAGTTCTGTCCAGTGTTTCTACATTGCCACATAACATTACCATCTACAAATTCATATTTTAAAACAACACAATTGAGTTACAAAGTAAATTATTCTTTCTCCCTTTTACATATTGGAGTTTTAAGAGATTTTCTACATTTTAAAATTTCCACTCAGTTTTCTGCTCCATTTATGTCCTGTGTTCTCACTAACAATATAATGCCCCATTCTGCTTCCTTGATGAATGTCATAGCAACATTTAGTATGACTGAAAATTTTCATAGTTCTCTGATTCTACTCTATCTCTGTTTTTTTGTTTGTTATTTTTTTGCCTACTCTTAATGCTTTCCTCTTTTTCTAAAACAAAGCAACCATATAAAAACAATAAAAAAGAAATAAAAATTAAAAAAATAACTTCTTATCACTTATCTCCCCTTGGTTTTAGAGTCATTACTATTCCTCATCTATTCATAGATTTCCAGACAACCTGCAACTGCTAGGGGGTCTTGACTGCCTTGTACATTGAGGTCTAGGCCTTGGGCATGGTCAATAGGTTTCTTCATGTAGGGTACCTGTTTCTTCTCTAGTTTCACTGTTCCTTCTTTTCAATACTCTAATTTCTTCATACATATTTGTCCTGTGAGCTCAACATATTTGTAAAGATTAAAGCTGTCACTGACTAAGGTAATGCAAGAAAAAACTGTCAAAATAAAAGCTCAAACACAAGTCAATTTTCTATATGAATTGTGTTTCAATGTTGACTATAAAATGCATATATGGCCAGTTCAGCCAGTGCATTAGTCAGGGTTCTCTAAAGGAACAAAACCTATAATATGTGTGCACACATACATACATACATACATACATACATACGAAATTTATTGGTGGCTGGCAGAATGTGGATTGGGTGGTCCAATAATTGCTGTCTCCTGACTAAAAGGCCAAGAGTCCCTTACTTGTTTAGTCTACGAGGCTGGCTCTCTCAGCAGTTCCAATCTGGTGCTGGAGTCTCAAGGAATTTTTAGAGAGCTGCTGGTCTTCAGTTTACATTGAAATTCTGAGAAGTGGGATTTAATACCAGTGAAGGAATGCCTCCACAAAAGGATGGTTCAACTTGCCAGTGAGAATAGGACAAGCAGAGAGCAAATGTTCTTTTATGTGGGTTACTACCAGGAGGTGTGGCCTGAATATACGATGGGTCTTCTCACCTCAAATGACTCATTCAAGAAAATTCCACCCAGGTGCACTCAGATGGCTTGGTTTTAGTTGATTGCAGATATTTTCAAGTTGACAGCCAACATTAGCTATCACAGTAAGTAAAGGTTCTGTGAATTATTATTGCCATCATTACTTTTTAATGTGAGGTTTTAAGTTTTATCTCTATTGTATATTCTACATTCTCTCTAGCATGAAGAAACACATACATAAGTACATATATATGAACATACACACATATATATGTGCATAACAAATAGTTATGGAATTAATTTTAAAAGAATTTAAATGTCAGGTAGAATAAAAGTCACTTGAGATTTTAACCAGAGTTCATATCTTCAGAGAACAAGCAAATAAATTCAGTGGTAGAAGGAATTTAGGGATTGATACATGATGGTACAAATTAGTAAGGACTGCAGTGAAACCAAAAATGTGGGCTCTGCTTGGAGATGCTCAAATTCATTTGTGCAGATGAACATTTATGCCAAAGAAAATATGTCTGAGGGTAATATCTACTCCGCTTGTTTTCAAAACTAGTTTTAATAATAGGTTTAATTAGAAATGGCTTTTGTCAAGAGGCCGTCAAAACTGCAGCAGAATCTCAATTTTATAGAAAGTTTTAACAGGTCTTGGTCCAAATGGGGAATTAGTGAGATTGGTCTCTTGTATAAATTCTTGACTAAAGCAAATATACCCCAAGGGAAAGGAGGCTCCAAGGAAAAGGGAGAAGGAAGCAGGCAAGCAAACTTGCTGTGTGAGTCTTTTTATCTGCTCCGGAATAGTGAGCATAAAAAGTGTAAGTAGAGGAGAAATAAAAAGAAAACCCCTGCCTCCCAGCCCTCCTGGATTCTTGTGCACTTTAGCAGGAGGGAGTCCAGGCTTCCCTAGAGGGATTTCCAAAGCCTTCTTTAAGAGAATCCACTCAAAGGGTTGCGGTTTTTTTTTTTTTTTCCAGCTCAAAAGTAGACTCCATCATGCTCTATCACTGTGAGGAGAAATCAGTCCAGAAAAGGAACAGTGGACACACAATATGACAGTGCTATTGTCCGCCTGGCCCTTTGTATTTTGACTGACTCTGCTAGTTAATCTAAATAGTCTTTCTAGGAGGAGCTTCTTCCATCTACGAAGCCTTATCAATTGAGGGAAAGTTTGATCTTCGTTCAGTCAAAGTCTATTCGGAAACCCCTCCTTTTTTTTTTTTTTTTTTGTTTGTATTTTCGAGACAGGGTTTTTCTGTGGCTTTGGAGCCTGTCCTGGTACTAGCTCTTGTAGACCAGGCTGGTCTCAAACTCACAGAGATCTGCCTGCCTCTGCCTCCCGAGTGCTGGGATTAAAGGCGTGCGCCACCACCGCCCGGCCTCCCTCCTTTTTTTAATCATCATGCAGCTGTTTAGACAACAACAAAGAGTATAATAAGCTCTGCCATATCTAAAAGTATAATATTGAAACATCCTCATCATAGGAATAGCCACTATGGATATGATTTTTTTAGATTCATGACTACATTATTAATTTTTATTCTGTTTTTCACAAATCAAAATGTACATAGATATTTTAACTATCTTGTGTCCGTGAATCTGGTTCTTCCTTCTATTATTTTCAGTGCATTTGCTTGATCTATCAACCCTACGGTACTTTCATCACATCCCAGCCTCAGACAATAGATTACCCTCTGCTATAGTCAACCATTCCTTGCCTGTGTGCTTTATTTACCAAAATGAAAAAGGATATAGCACCAAAGCTGTGGGACTTCTCTATTTCCCCTTTTCCACATTTCTTAGAGAATTCTCCATTTACATTATATGGGTCAATCAGGGTTTTGTACAAAAATCAGTCTGGGAAGTGTTACCACAATGCAGGCCCAGATTCATTTTTCTGGGGGCATTTCCTGCTCAGAGACAAACTGGGAAGAATAGAAGCATGTAAGTTCAGTACCAAGTACAACTGAGAGTTTACTCTAGAGTGTGGCTCATATTGGAAGCCATGTTTTATTTGCTGTTTGGCCATGATTAATTCATGGCTTGCCTGTTGTCATTATCTAAGCAGATTTAGCTTTGATTTTTCTTTATTATTTCTTGTTTTTCTCTGATGATTTAAGAACTGCTTCCAAAGCCTTATTTATATTTCTAAATTAACGGTTTGTGCTGGGGAATAGGACCGAGCAGTGCAAAGAAGAAAGGAAGCTCTCAAAAATGAGTCCACAAATGAATTTCAGAGTAATGTTTGCAGACAAAATTGTGCTGTGATTTTCTTTGCTCCTAGTTTCTCATCTGTAGATAACAATGCTGTATGCGTGTCTTTATGGTCTTTACTTTGTCTTTTATAGGCCCTGATAAGCAATTTGAAGCCTGAAAGTAAAGATCAACGTTTTGCATTTCCAAGGTAATATTAGGACTTCATGGTTGTTTGCACAGCTCCACTTAAAGATCACAATCTCGAACACATTGATGAATAAAAATGTCTTCTTTGTACCTAAGGAGCCAAAGTAAACCTGTAAACACTGAACTGTAGAGTAAAACCAGAGAAGGACACTGCACAGTCCTGGCCTTTATGTAAAAGTGTGTATGAGCATAAATTCATTCCTCTAAGGTAGGATGATGTGCAAAGTAGTTTCACAGACACATGAAAAGAGACAATTTAATGTAGAGATCTGCATGGTACCCAGCATCCTTGGTGGTCAAGCATTGTAGAAATAATCATGTAGCTTAAAGATTCCTTAATCCTCAGAACCTGTCAATATGTCAAATCTTATGGAAATAAAGGCCTTGTGAATGTTAAAAACAAGGAGGTTGAGGTGAAAGATTATTTAAGTGACTTCAGTAAAATCTGAGTCCTGATAGTCAAAGCTGAGGCCAGAGAGACATGACTCGAGACGCCACACACTTGTCAATGAATTTGAAGGTGAAAGAAGGTGGCCATGAGCCATGTCATGTGGTACCCGCTAACACCAGGGAAGCTCAGTTGATGGGAACAAGAACACACCCATCTGTACGCTTTCATGACAGGAACTGAATTCTGCCCACAACCCCAGTGAGTGAGAAATGGACCCTTCCCTAGGGCCTCTGTGGTACAATTAATAAAAACCCAGAGACAGATAGATATTGGGGTTCAATCTAAAGGTAAGAAAAGCAAAATAGTCAGCCATTGGCTCTACCTCAGTCCAAACTGGTGATCCTGCCTCCAGGAATCCTCAGTATTAGACTGACTTGAGAGTTATCGCTCTCCCTGTCTTATATTCCTCTCCAGTACTGGGATTAAAGGCATGCACCAGGTTGTATTTCTTTCCTAGAAAGTGAAAGAACTCCAACAAATTAAATTATTGTTGACTGTGATGTATTTTGTGGCAATAGAAAATAGATACATTAAAAATGAATAATATTAAGAAATTACTTGTATGAGTATGATGTTAAAATGCTATATTAGAGATTTATATATTCAGATAATAATGTCCCTAAACCCCCAAATTGGATCTAGCTTGTAGTATCCTCTATTTAATTTAGGAAGCCTCATAACATATGTGTTCTCTGATGGTTTTCAATTTAGATGCCAGGACATCCAAGGATAGTGTTTTTGTGAAGGACAAGACAACTGTTTTATGCAGCTCCAAAGACTTTTCTTTGTATTGTTCTACATTATCATCTTCCCTATAATATACTTATTAAAACTAATAAATAATGCTCTTGATGCTTTCCTTGGACACACAGCATTTTTAAGTTAATTTGTATTTGACAAATTAGAAAAAATAATCTATTACCTGTTTTATCTTTGTAACTATTAAGTTTTATACCTAATTTACCTTTTAGCATGACTAAGGAAAACTTTATCTATGACTATCTAGTTTTCAACTCCATCAAAGACCCAAGAAGGGTGAAATGTTGCCTAATGGCAGGGACATCTGGCTGCCTGGATAATCACTCTAGGTTCTTTTGTGACATTGGGACATCCATCTTTGGCCTACAGGCCTAGTATTGTTGACAGATTTTTCTGAGAAGCAGGGATTATTGAAGAACTGTCCTACCCTGTCTTAGAAAAATTTCACAGTTGTTTTTTATTGTTGTTTTATCTTGTTTGTTTTCATCCTGCTAGTCCAGTTTGGACAGTATATCATGATCAGTCGAAGCAAGAGCAGTTTCTTTGCCCAAATGGCTAGCTTTTTCCATAAAGAAAACAAAGTTTTTTCAATGCCTATCATCTTCTTTGAAGGAGATTGGTGCTACCCGGAACAGATGTGTTTCATTTTAATTAAAAGCCTTAGGTTATTAAACATATTAAATGCCATATTCTGTAGGCCATTGAATTGTTTGGAGACCATCTATCCAAATATATCTGTTTACTATTCATCTGCATTTTTAATTATATATTACATTTTAAAATGAGTTGCATAAGCATAATACCCCAAGCAAGAGTATAAACATAATATAGTATAGTAAAAGTAACTTTAAATTTGTGTTAATAAACCAAAATCCATACCAATGTAAAATGTTTTGAGATTAATAGTTGCTTTTTGGATTACAGTAAATTCAATAACCTACCCTTCTATTCTTTCATTTCTATATCATATACCCCTTTTTCTTTTAGAAAGAGATCTTTGAATTTAACTCCTTTGTTTATCTTTTTGTTCTATGACCAATCAATAACAATTTGTAACCAGCCCTCCTTAAATGATCATAAACATCCATAACACATCTCTTACAAATATGGACATCATTCTCTAGATTTCTTTCTTTTGTTTGAGGACACTGGTAATTTTTGGAGAAACTTTGAGGAAAATCAGGATAATTTATAGGTCTTGGCTGGAATACTCTATGAGGCTGATTACTCTCAGTCAGCATCCTTGAAGCTGTTCTAGATGCGAGATTACCTGGGCCATCCAGCTTCATTGATGTCTGCTCCATTTGCTCTGAAAAATACGTAAACTTTTAAAGACAACATACATATTTGCATTAATGCAATTATATACTGTGCGTTGTATATAAGTTAACCAAAGATGATTTTTTAATACACATTAAATGTTGTGTAGTTCTTCTTGGTTTATTTCTTTATGCCTGTAGTCAGGATTTCAGGGGGGGGGCGGTGTCTTTCTTAATCAAATTAGATTTTTCTTAACCCAGAATGAAGCCATAGCCTCTTATTTCCTGTTGAAATAAAAGCATAAACACTCTTTCAAAGCAATACCCATTTTTTGACTTAACATTATAAAGTCAAAATATTTTTGAACTATACTGGTTGGTTTAATCTAGCAGCCTCACAATCCAGTGTGTCCTAGCAGCCAATAAGATACAGGATCTAGATTCTCTTGTGTATTTTTCATCTTTACATGGCTTTCTTCTTTTATATTACTTTCTCCCTTTTTAGGACTTTATTATTTTAAGGTATTTTTTTATATATCCTTTCTCTTCTCTTTTCCAAACCTATTTTTATTTTTAAACACACTGTGACAATTTAGAGTTTTTTTTCCACCTGAATCTGCCTTTACAGCATATTTGTAAGCTTTTCTATTTATATGAGCAACACCCCAAATCTGCCACATTGAGCACATTGGTTGGGCTCATGCTGGTGGCTCAAGCCCACAGGAAATGGCTGGGAGATGTCTCTGTCTATACTACAGCCCATGTGAGACATGAGACTTGGGAGGCATGTTTGGTTTCAATTTAGAACCTTTTTAAAAACTTTCTCAGGTTTTATATGCAAATTCTTGCTGAAAATTTGGGTATCATCTATAGACAGATGTTTCTTTCTGCCCACTAGTTCCCAAATAACCAACATGGAGTCTTAAATGCTTGGACAAAAGCTCAGGCTTTTTACTAGCTAACTCTTACAATTAAATTAAGCCATATTTCTTACCCATGCTTTGTCATATGGCTCGATACCTTCTCTTTGTACAGCATGCCCATCTTGCTTCTCTCTGTGTCTGCTTGCAGTTCCTCTCTTTGCCCTTTTTTTCCCATTGTCTCAGTTTGGCTCTTCCACTTAACTTTATTCTGTTCAGCTGTTGGTCAGTCAGATTCTTTTATTAAACCACTCACAACAGCAAATATTCACACAGTATAAAGGATTATTCTACACAAAAGATCCAAACAAGTCACTTAAATTCATCCACTGACCTTCTTCCAGACATGTAGTGTAAGAGGAAGGCCCACTTTTTCATCCCAGCGGCCTGGCTACCTTAGCCCCGAAATAACGACACCGAAACTGTATTAATTAAATCACTGCTTAACCCATTAGCTCTAGCTTCTTATTGGCTAACTTTTACATTAATTTAACCCATTTCTAGAAATCTGTGTATTGCCACGTGGCAGTGGCTTACCAGGTAAAATTCCCAGCATCTGTCTCTGGCAGCACCATGGCATCTCTCCTCTTGTCAGACAAACAAAATGGTCAAAATACAGAATCAAGACAACCAACAAGCAGGCCCTCCTCCTACAATGTAGGAATTGGTTCCATGGAAGACAGCCTCAACCCTGGAAGACTCGGGTCAATCATGAGGTGATGACATCCAGTCAATGTGAGGAAGAACCTACTAGGCCTAAGATCCATCTGGACAAGTGACCCTTCTGTGCCATCTTCATTAACCTCCTGCCAAAGTGACTAAATAGATCTTGAATTCTGAACTCACTACAGGAATGAATGTCTATCAGTTTGAAGGAGTATCGAGATCTAGCTTATCGAGATTTACTGAAAATGCTTGGTGTGGAGGGGACATGCCTTATATGGAAACAAAAACTGACCAGGCTAATTCTAGAGTTAGAATTAGAGACCAGGGAAATTCTAGAGTCCCCAGGCTAGTTCCGGAATTACAGGGAGGAAGGAAAAAATTTGTCTTTGGAAACCTCTTCACCATCTTGCTCAAGAGACTAAGATTTCAACTTCCTGGAAGGGAAGTAGGCACTTACTCATTCCTCTGTTGATAAGGGTTCTTAGAGGTCTCTGGAAAACCAAGTAAATATATGTATTTAACTAGCAATAAGTAAGGCTACTGTTGATATAATTAACATGAAGAACTAGGGATTTCTGTAAGGCCAGAGAGCATTTACACTGATTGTGGGCCCTAAAGGTTGCACTAAGTGCTTAGGGTCAGAGAAAGGGAGAGCAGGACCCATATCTGAGTACAGTGGCTGCAAAAGTGCAAGGGAGAAACCAAGGGAACTCCAATCAGCCACCAAATGAGGAAGAGCTGCAAAGTCAGCAAACCAAGGAAGCCTCAGCGAATTAGGGCAGAGCGACGGAAATCTGATGGGAAGCCGGGCTGTCCTGATCGTTGACAGGCAATGATTCAGGCAGAACACATGGACTCTGACGTGAAGAACATTATGGGAGACTATTGTCAAAAACATGTTGGTAAAAGTCTACTTTCTGAGCATATTTATCTGTAGCAGTCTTCTTATGGTAGACACACCGGAGGAACACCCCTCCCAAGGGTATTCACAGTAACATTCTAGAGAGAAAGGAAGGCCTGCAAAGGGGAGAGCAGATATCGGGTGTTAAAAAGTGAGAAAGGGGTTTTAAAACCAAGCAATATTTTCTGATCTGAAGTATACCCAGAAGTAATGGAGGACTGGGGTTCTCTGAAGTGCAAAATATATATTAGGAAATATTAACAAATCTCTAACGTGAAGATATATAGAACACCAGAGGAAAGTACTCATTTGGCTCAAACATGTCCAAAAAGTTGAAATGTAGATACACAGGACCCCTGAATTTGTAGATGATTTCTCAGGACTCTTTTTTTTTTCTGTTGGCTGGGCTTGTCCTACTTCAATATGTTGATTTTCATTTTATCTTACTAAATTTTATATTGGTATATTTTTGTTGTTATCTCCAGAAGCTTATTCTTTCCTAATGAGAGACAAAAAGGGAGTAGTACTGGTCAGAAAGGAGGTGAGAGGAACTGGGAGAAGTAGCAGGAGGGGAAATGGTATTCAAATTATATTGTATGAGAAAAGATTCTATGTTTAACAAAAGGGGAAATGAAAAAAAAACAAGTAGATAAGTGATCTGGGGAAAAGCTAAAGCTGAGGGAGGCTATGAATGCTTTGCCTCCCATATATTTTCTTACCATAATTGTGTGTGCCTCTATTTTGTTTGCTATGGGGATGCAATGTTGAATTTGCCATTGACTTCTCATTCTTTACAAACTAAGATCTCCCTGCAGGATCCATTGATCATTTACATGGGGGATTTGTGTTTTATATACCAATCCTCTATAATAAACAAGGGGCTGAGAAATGACCAATTGTAAAGTGCTTGCCTGACGTATGAGGTCCTGAGTTTAATTCCCAGCACTGAAAATCTTTTGAAGAGTAAAGCGGTGGATGCATATTGACAAAGCACATCCTGTTTCAGAAAGTATACTTTCTAAATGATTGTAGCATGCAGGAAGAAGATGACAAAAGCCACCCATGAAGCTTTTGTAAATGTATGTGAAGATCACTGTGCTATGACAATCTATATACACAATAATCAAAATATAAGGATCTTTGTGCATGTGTTAGCACACATGTGTTTGCATGCATGTATGTACATATATTTTGCACATTGTCTTTACTTCCATGGCACAGAATGGGGCCAAAATAACTTAAATCCTTAGGAAGATTTAATATTTAATGTCTGTTTATAAAACCTACATTTCTGAATTCATTAGTTGAAACACTAACATATAGACACAATGTTGAAGCTGGAGTCAACCAAATCTACTTCACATTTTCCTGTAACAATTGATCATAGTCTCTGAACAGGAAAAGACTGACTGATAGTTCTGTTTAACTTGGCATTTCTCTAGGACCAGGACTAGATACAATATACCTCATAAATTCTCTGTTTTGGATGTCGCCACTGAGTTAAAAATCCCGCATATTTTCAAGTCCTTCCTTTCTCACACTCAGTATGCCAAGTTAATGAGGAGAAGAATAAGATGGAAATTTAGAGAACTTTGTCTTGATTTTAGTCTGACTTTTTAACACTTTCGAGAACAATTTAACAATTCCCTTAATGACTTGAGGCTCCAACTTAGCCAACAAATGGACGGACAGAAATGTATAATTTCAGAGTTCTTTCCAGTTCTGACTACTATTCTTCTTCATGGAGATCTTATCTATCTCTTGCAATTCTCT
Organism: Alexandromys fortis; assembly: GCF_014885135.2. Taxonomy (NCBI): domain Eukaryota; kingdom Metazoa; phylum Chordata; class Mammalia; order Rodentia; family Cricetidae; genus Alexandromys; species Alexandromys fortis. The sequence continues at coordinate 13,035,384 of NW_026067899.1, forward strand.
CTTTGTCTACGTCTTCCTTTGCTGTCTACCCCTTCCCCATGACTTCATTTTGCCTTCTTTTATGGACATCTTTAATTTATTAAGCCTTTATTTTTAGTAACTGAAAAGTTCATACTCTGTGTTTTGAAAATGGTCACTCTACTCCTCCAGATTAACACTCATCTAACTTTGTGTCATTTCAGATTTAAAAACATATGTAGTCTAATACATATCTGTATTACTCTTGGGTGTTGAGCCATCTACCAGAGCATGTTCAACCTACCAGGAGCCACATCCTTAAGGAAAATTAACTCTTATTCTCCTAGCTGCTATCAATTATGAACAGTTCCTCAGCTGGGGGTGGGACTTGATGCACCTACCATCCTTCATGGTGGGATTTGGTCTGGCTTGAGCATGCATGGGTCTTACATATGCTATCACAACTACCTTGAATTTATACTTGCAGCTGTTCTGATGCATCCAGAATATATTAGCTCACCTGTAGTCATTCAACATCTCCTGATCATCCTCTTTCCACCATCTCTTTTTCATTTACACTTGAGTCGTGAGAATAGTGGTGTGATTGGTATATCCATGTAGGACTGAGCACTCTGAAGTCTATTATCTGCACTCTCACCTGTTGTTGGCCTCTGCACTAATTGCCATCTCTAGCAGAATCTTCTCTGGTGAGGTCTGAGGGATGCACTACTCTTACCTATCTTTCCAGATATGTTTCCAGAACAGACATAGTTATGGTGATATCATCTTCTTACTCAAAACCTGCAATGCCTCACTTTTTTGTAAGAATCAAACCAAGTGGTGTGGCTAAAGTAAACATAATCCCATTATCTCCTCTGTCACTCAGCCACAGTTCTGGAGATGCCGTGAGCATCTTGCTTTCCTTGTACTATTTCTTTCATTTCTAGTCTGTGCTTCACGGCTCAAAATGCTTCCTGTAATTGGAGTTTGTTTGCTTTCTGTTCCCCCATTCTTCCTTTTAACTTCTGTTTCTTCCTGGGAAATAAATAACCCAGTGTATTGGATGCATTTAACAAAGTTGCCTTCACATTAAATCCTCATTACAATGGTTTATTATTTTTGATATTTTTCAGGCCATAGCACTAACTTGTGTTTCTTCTTTTCTGTAGTGTATAGAATGACAAGCTTCTTATATTGTTTGCAGGCTTTAAAAAACAAAATTTAAATTTTTTTTCAATGCATTTCACATTTTCCAAGTTTCAGTTGTATTTTGAAAGTGTATTCTGAAAAATATTCAGCATTAGAGAATTCCTGGTGTGTTTCCTCATGCCCTTAAGTACTGACACTTTTGAATGTGTCCTTATGTATCTTCTGTCCGGAGGTTGAGAATTTTATTTCTTTATTTAATTATTGATTGATTGATTGATTGATTTGGTGACTGTCCTGGAAATTCCTCTTGTAGACCAGGCTGACCTTGAACTCACAGAAGTCCACTTGTCTCTGCCTCCCAAGTGCTGGGATTAAAGGCATGCACCACCATTGCCCAGCCAGAGGTTGAGAATTTTAATGTGTATCAAATTCTCTAGTCATTTTTATTTGGTAACAATTGATTAGATGAATTGATATCTAATACTTTAATTTGATTAAGAGTGCTGACTTAGGTTATTGCCTTCAGTGTTTTGATACTTTTCTACTTAGCACATTTAAAAATGAGCATGACTCCATTTAGAAAGGCATTGTAATCGTCTTTGTCTTGTTAATGGCTTTCAGCTTTATTTCTACCTTGGCTGACATGAGTATTCTCACTTCTGTTGTCTTTTTTGTTTGTGTTTTACAGATATATCTCGACTGATCATTTATTTATAACCCATTCCAAATCATACTGTTTTAAGTTTGTCTCTTGTAAACAGCATATTGTTGAATGTTGTTTTTTACTCCAACATAAGTCTTTGCCTTTTAATTGGGGAGTTCAACACATTTACATACATTGTCATAACTGATATGTTTGGTCCTACTTCTGTAAACTTGTTTTATAGATTCTATTTTCCGTGCTTCTTTGCCACTTTTTATGTTTTCGCTCTTGATATTTGGACCATATTTTGTTTGCTTTTGTCTTTTGAAAGGATTTAAAAGAGAGAACTTCTGTTTTGAATCCTACCAATTATATCTTTATCTTACACACACTTAAACCAATGTATTCTGAGTTGTATTTAAGAACAAAATAATACCTTTGCTTTCGTCTTCATGTGCCAGATTTTTGATGTTCCCTCCACCCCAGGCCAACTACTTGTTCATGATTTTCCTTTTCTTCTCTCTTTAATTTTCATTACTAGTGTTTGATGAGGAATTGAAAAGGGTCTGCTTCTGGCCTGTCATTAATTCTTTCTTCTTGATAACTCCTTTCTCATATGTAACACAACAGGGACATTAAAGTAAAAGTAACACATCTTCTGGTTAAGAACCAATTTGGTGAAATGTGGCACTAGTGTCCTAACTAGTTTTCAAGTAAATTAGCCTTTTTCTCACTGTTTCATTGCTCTTCATGTTCATTTAAATCGCTTTTAAATATCAATGCCTCAGAAAGACTTTCCGGAATTAATTGAACACAATGACATCTCCATACCCATATTGTTCTCTTTCTCAGTTCTCTGTTTTTGTTTGTGGATTGTGTCATGTTAAACGTTTATTTGTGTTGTTGGTTTTTTTTTTTTTAGCTTTTTACTTTTTGAGAACCCATCACCCAGAACAAAAAAAAAAAAAAAAACACAAGGAGCCTTATTCCTACTTGTGCATGCCCGGCCTTAGCTTGGTGCTTTTCTAGCCAGCTTTTCTTAACTTAAATTATCCCATATATCTTTTGCCTCAGGGCTTTTATCTTTTCCTGTTTCTGCATATTATTCTTTTTTTTTTCTTGCTGCATTGTGTAGCTGCGTGACTGACCCTTAATGTCCTTCTCCTTTTCTTGCTCTTCGATCCCCCACTTCTAGAATCTCTCCTCCCCTTTTATTCTCCGTGCCTGCCAGCCCCACCTATCTTTTCTCCTGCCTTGCTATTGGCCATTCAGCTTTTAATTAGCCCAATCTGGTATTTTAGACAGGCAAAATAGCATAGCTTCACCGAGTTAAACAAATGTAACATAAAAGAATGCAACACATCTTTGCATCATGTTTCAAATGTTCCACCTCATAAACAAATGTAACATATCTCAAACTAATATTCTACAACACACTGGGCTATTTGCTTGTTTGATTTCTGTGAATTTTATTAGACTATAGGACTGCAAGTGTTAGAATGATGTCTGCTTTATAAATGAATTCCAAGCCTAAGATAGTGAATTCTTGGCTATAATTGTTGAACTACATGAATGAGTCAAGAGCTAAGCACAGTCACATGAACGAATTAGGCAATTAAAAATAAATGTCTCTGATTAAGATAAACCACAGCAGCTCGTGCTCCCCTCTACCACAGTATCTAAACAGGCTGCTCTACGCCGTCCTCACCTTGGTGTATTTTTTGGAATATACATAGTTCACAGGCACGGTTTAGAATCGGGTTTGACAGCTGTGACATCATGATACACATCATGACTAAGAGTATTAACTTGCAGCATGGCAAAGAAAGACGTCATTGGTGAACAAATGTCTTAGTTCCCCTAGGGTAGCTCCAGAAAACATGCACAGCAACAGAGGACAATGAGATATGCATTAGGTTGCTGCAAGTTAATACTCCTATAGCAGAATCCACATTTTGTGACATACTACTCTGGTGTTAAGTTCCGTGAGAACATGTTTGTTGTTGTTGTTGTTGTTGTTTGTTTGTTTTGTTTTAGTTTCATGGTAAGTTTATCATGGGCATAGCAGCAATGTTATGGTCAACCAAAATAATTCAGACTCACTAAGAAGGGAGATTCCTGCATTAAAACAACAATACCCAGTTTTCATGTTAGTCAACATTGTTGCTGAGAAACAGATGCCATGCTAGTTTTCCCACCTGCTACCTCTCTATCTGTGGGCTAACTACAGTTATCACCATCTTCATTTACAGGGAGGTCAACTACAGTTTTCTCCCTTGTGTACAAGTTTGGTTCCGACACGATGGTTAGACTAGACAAAAGCTTAATTATTTTCATAGTGAATAAGAGGTGATGCTAATGTACAGTGAGATGTTTGCATGAGCTGTTCCAGAGTTTTCTTGAAACACTCTTCACAAAGTTGTTCTTATTATGTACCTGCAAGCATTTGTGTTTGTTTGTGTGTGTGTGTGTGTGTGTGTGTGTGTGTGTGTGTGTGTGTAAGGTCAGAAAACACCTTTGCTGCATTGGTTCTTCTTTGTTCACAGGTATGTGGGTTTTGGGAGTTGAACTCAGGTCAAAAGGCTTGCACAGCAAGTACTTTTATTCCTTATTTTCTTACTAATCTGAAACCATTAATTAATTCCCATCAAACAAGCATGTTAATAGTAATATTTTGGTAAAAGGAGGCTGGGGAGTTTATCAGTGGGTAAGAAAGCTTGCTGTGGGAACAAAAGCACTTTCACTAAAATCCCCAGGACCCACACAAAATCATGGCATAGCTATGTGTGTCTGGAACCCCAGCATTATGGGGCTGCGACAGGAAGATTCCAGATGACTTGGCAGCCAACCACCTAAAACAGTGAGCTTCAGTTTCAGCAAAACAAAACAAAACAAAACAAAACACCTCAAAAAATAAGGCAAAGGGAAATAGAAGGTGGCATTCAGAATCCTCTCTGGTCTAAAAGGATAAGGAAACAATCTCTTTGACTTGTAATAGTAAATGGAATCCATAAAGGAATAAATAAAGTTGACTGGTAGGCAGCATATGGAAAGATTTCAGTCTTTTCCTATAGGTCACTGTGTGCTGCTGTGTTTGGCACCTGCAGTGTCTACCTTCATATCTGCATCCTATCCTCTACTGAACTGTTTCTAATCTTCCTGGATCAGGGGCTTGTACAATGATAGTCAACCGTGGACATTGTGAGGGGTACCTAGTGGATTCCAATACCTCTGACCACATTCTGTGTCTGCTTTTCTCTGGCAAAGTCACCTGTTTTCTCTTAGAAGAGAGAATGTTTGGGGTACAGGTTCTTACTATGTAGCTCTGGCTAGCCTTAAATTCAGAGATCTGCCTGCCTCTGTTTACCTGAATTCTAGAATTAGGGGTGTGAGCCTCTGCTCTGGGCTAGCACAGAGAAGTGATTATGGAAATTTGTACTTCTTTAGTGAACCTGTGAAAAGAAAACTCTGCACTCATTTTCATCTCACCACCAGGAATTGGGCAAAGGAAAGTTCTTCTAGATAGCTATGCTAAGCAGCCATTGGCAGTAGTCGCCACTTAGATACAGAACAACCGTCCTTTATTTAATCATTTATCTTTACAGGGCCTGGGATTGAACTCAGGAACTACCATGCCACTGAGCTACGGTGTCATTGCCACTCAGAGTACCACGTTCGAGCAGACTGTAAAGTGCTGAAGGAAAACATATTGTGAAAGTCGAGACTTTTCTCTGCGGCATGTAGAATTTTGTAGATATTCAGGACACTTTTACCATCTTTCTCTCTTGAATAACTGTTTCTCCCCCATCTCACTGGCATAGGGATGGCAATTAACAGTGTGATGTGCCGCATTCTCATAGGGGAATGCAGAGAAGACAAAGGAAGACCAAAATGGATTCATTTGGTCTTTTTTGGTAGAATAGGCCAGTTCAGTAGTAAAATTATGTCACTGTAAAGTTAGTAAACATTGCATCCATATTGAGGAGAATTTAGGGAAAAATTTCTTTCAAGTGGGATGGTATAAATCCGGAAGAGTTATGATAATCTGGTCAAGTTCATTTTCTAGGGCAGATGGGGGAGCAGAAACCCAGAGAGAACTATAAGTCACATGATCAGTCCTTTCCAGAACCAGCACCAGATCTGACATTTTGTCTCCTCATGTGACAAATGGGGTCCTGAAGTCCTCTGCTGCTTAAAAACCTTTTCCGAAGGACACATCACACAGAACAACTATAAAGTGCTGGAGTACTTACCCACTGCGGGGTTTATCTTCTAATCTAAAACTCTTGGTTCTCAGAGTGAGGGACATTTAGATCCTAGTGTCAGGTGTATCTGCCACACTCAATGCTTGTTTTTTTTTTTTTTTTTTTTTTTTTCTGAGAGTGAATTAGGTCGTGTGAAATCACACAGATCAGTTTTCATCCTTTGCTTCAAGTCTGAGTTTCGTTGACCTGCTGTTTCATTCTTTTCGAAATGAAAAACGTCCAAAGGGTGATGATTAATGCTACCAAGTCTGTTTATGTGATGTTTCTTGTGTCATAGACTTGAAGGTATTTCCATATATTTTGTGATTCATGCAGTCTAGAAGCAGAAAGGTGAAATCTCATGATTAATGACTAAGCTTGCCATTTTCATTCTTTGCTATACTCAGTCTTTTTTGTTTTCCTTTCATTTCAAATGTTTTGAGAGTTGACTTAATGACTTAAAAGGTTCTAATGTGAAAATTTAGGGTTTTAAGATGCTCCTAGGAAATTTTCTTGTTATTTCCCTTAAAGAATGTCCTGACTCTGATTAAAAAAAAATCTTTCTTATTTCCCAAAAGGAATTTTGCACTGTAAAAAAAAAAAAAAAAGAAAAGAAATTTTTTTTCTGTTTGGGAGCAGATAAAAATGCAAGACACTTTGAAGGTAGGTTATATAGCTCTCCAAGAATAGTCTAAAGCAAGCCATGGTGCTGTGTGCTATTTGGGAATAAGAGACTTTTAGAGGAATATTCTAGGTTTTCAAGAGGTCATGAAGCTCACCCGGACTTAGCTTCTCTCTCCATTGCACTTGTCCCCACTGCCTATGTGGGCCGAGAGAGGGATGTCTCATGTTTGGACACAGGTTTTTGCTTTCCGAATTCTGACAATGAACAAATGCTGTATCTTCACTTCGGCCACTTAATTCTGTAAATTACTTTATCATTATTGAGGAGGAAAAACATTAACTTCACCAGGTCGGGGAGTATTCCTTTCCTTGGCAAAATCTTAAAAGTAATGTACTTCCATCAGAAAAAATTTTATTATCTGTAAAACAATAAATAAATATTTAAGAAAAAAACCAAAAGTCTCACAAGTTTCTGTGTTAATTTGGAAGCTGAATTAGAGATTTTAAATTAGTAATTTTGTACCATGCTAACAGTTATGTAATTCTATAAAAGCACTAGGGAAGTGAAATGGCAGATATGTTACTTAGCTTGATTTAATAATCCTACTTTGCAACTATTTCTAAAAATATTACAGTGTACCTCACACTTGTGTAAGATTATGACATCAATCAAACTGTATATTAGTAGATAAAATTTTATATCTTCTTACTACATATACATATATACATTCTTACTGTATGTATTTTCTTACATTGATATATGTACATAAGTTTATATGTCATATGATGTAAAATCTATTAATCTATATATAAATGTAAGTGTGTGTGTATATGTGGTAGGAAGATAGAGATATTAACAAATATGGTAGCAGAAATACTTTATTGTTTCCTTGAGAACTTCCTTCAGGGCATAGGGCATAATTTGGCTTGGTTTGTCTGGGCTGCTTTGATGTCCAACCAATACTGGTACCAACTTCTCAATCTGGCAAGCCATGTTTCAGACCATTGAACACTGGTTGTTAGATAGATTAGCAGAAAAATATTGTATTATTATGAAAACAGAGCCAAATCAACTGGAGTTGGACAAATACAGAAACTAAGTCCCTTGAAAATTACAAAGAACCATGGAAAACACCCTGATCATATTGCTTTTGCCTGTCCAAATAACCACAAGGTGTAGTTCAGAACCCGGGCCATAAACCAAGTGGCACATAACTGCTTTAAATAATTGGATCTTTCTGTAGTGTGTTAGACCTTCGAGAGCCCAAGTTTTGTCAAGATATCTGTGTAAGCATGCGTGCAAGAAGAACAACAACAAACAAATAAAAGGAAGCAATAAAATCCCACCTGCTTATTTTTAAGCAACACAGTTGTAAACGTTTTATGCTAGTGGGATGAGACATTTCAATTTGAGTCTAAAACAATATGTTAGATAACAAGAAGCAAGAAAATGAAACTGACTTTCTGACCATGTGCTATGCACTTGCTTGGCTGAGTCTCCAGCCTCCTCCCCACCAATCAGAAGTTAAGTTAAAATAAAGGCTTCCAGTAAGCCCCACTTCAGGGCGACAAAGCCAGAAAGAAAGTGCTGGAAAAAGGCTGAGTTCTTAAAGGATTATTTATATCATGTGATTCCTGTATCATCAATAATATAGCATGCTGACATTAAATGATAAAATGAAGCAGGTATTGTTCAGAAGCACGGGAGCCACATACACTGTTTGTGATTATCAATAATTTATAACAGGAAAATTCAGACACTATTTAAAAAATGATTTTTTCAAGACCACGATAAGTTTTCTTTTTCTACATGTAAAATGTGATTAGATAAACCGTGTTGTGGACTGTTTGGGGGACTCCCCGGTCCTAATAACCAGCTACAAATATCTTCTTGAGAAGTCTGAATAGAGTTTTGACTCTTGGTGGACCAAGTCCATTTTTATTTGCGGCATGAAGGAGCAACTACAACATTAAGATAGAAGACTGGAGAAAGAATTGAGGGAAAATTTCCTTAAAGATGAAAGGACTGAAATTATGTCAAATAAAAATCAAACATTCAAGAAATAAAAGTACCAGATTCACATGAGATGTGGCAAAATTTCAGTGTCATATGACAAGCAGCTTCCTGGGATAAACTCTAATGCTTCGTATAACACCAAGAGGCCCAAACTCAAAGCAAGCTTTAAGAAGTTTATCTTGGGCTTCATTCAACCCAATAAAATGATACCTAACCAAGATGTCAACATTTCTCTTTTGCCCCTGTGCTCAATAGACTCCTTGAAAGTGGAAATGTGTACCTGGGGAATGCAATCCCACATCCTTAACTATGTGTGAGTTTCCTTCTTGAATTATGGCTCACCTTGTTTGATCAGGTCTCCTTGCCAAATTGTGTCAAAGCAAGGCTTCACTGGGGACATCAAGATTTTTTGAAAGAGCAGGGGCTAGAATCTTTGTTGATGTTTTCAAAGCAGATAGCAAGGCACCCAGAGAGCTTGTCAACACTTCCTCTCCCTCTGACTACTCGGATAGCAAGTACTGTTAATAATGATTTAAATGCTCGAGTTGTCAGTCATTGCTCTTTCTTTGTAAATGTTACCCATTTCATAAATAAATCAAAACGGGCAGACCTTCGGTTTTCAGAAACTTGAATGCTTTTGTTAAAATTGTATGAAGCAAATTCACAAACACATGATTTATATTATCTCAGTGCACCCCTGGAGATGATAGAATATACTATTTAAATTAACTTCCCTCCCAACGAATGAAATCAATTCGCTCCTTAGGTTACTTTTCAGCTGCCTTTTGTCTTGTTGCGGAATCTTTTCTATTTCTCTCACTCATTCATCCATTGTGCCCTTTCCTTGATCTGATAGCATTAAACATATAATTAAGTCATAAAGGAGGGAACTGATGAGTACAGCAGATGGTAATTGCTTCCTACATTGGAATGAAATGATATGCATTGCTACAATTTACAGCTCTCGCCTCATATTTTATTCAGGAACCTTTTATCTCTTTTCCTGCAGAATTATTCTGCAATAAATTTAGACATCTTATCAATAGCTTGGTGATAGGAGCAGAAACAGAGAAAAACTGAACTTTGTGCATCTTAATGTTTAAAATAATTTTCTGTAATAATTGAATTATCTGGCAGTGAGCATTCACATAGGGAACCTCAATATTATTGTCCTTTTCTTTGGGTCAAAGTCTATGATGAAAGGAAAAGAATGACCCTTTAAATGGACAAATTATTGACTGAAAAAGTTCCAAACTAAATGAGAAGCCATTGGTTTGGCTTTTTTTTTTTTCTTAAAAAAAAAAGTACACAGGGGTGTTTTCTTGCCAAGTGCATAACAAAGAGTGTAAAGTTGCACCAGGGATCTCTAGACAACTCACCCGTAGCTTTTTGGAGAAATTTGGGACATTCTGGTCTGGCTGTGTTTACATCTGTGAAGTTACATCCCACGGGATCCACAGTACGAAGTGCTGAACACCAGCAAACCCACTCCTGAAGGTCATTCTGCTGTCTCCTAGGACCTGAGGGTAAGTTCAGTAAAAACAGTAAAAGCCTTCCTTGGCATGGTCACGTGATTCGAGACCATCGTTAAAGAATGTGAGTTTGAATGAGTTCAGTTCTATAGGAGATAAGTAGCCTGTCTCAGTAGTGCATGGAAACTGGTTCCTTGGGCTGAATCATCTGTATCCGAGGCAAAGTTGTTAGAGGTTTGGAAGTTTTAAGTATGTGTTAGTCCGTGCAAAATAAAGCTTACCGCAAGTACCTTGGCTACAAGGTTGATTTTTCTGTATTTTTTTTCTATATCCTTCAATGCATTTTATACACCCAAGTCATGTGCACCTGTCTCCAACATGCCAGTTCTGTTCAGAACATGGTCATACACCCAACACCAATGGTAAGAGGAAAACAATCATTTGTCCAGTGCCTCAGATATTGCTTTTTGCGGCACACCATGGCCATCTGTGCTCTATGCGCCACCATACAGTTTGTGAACCGGGCAAGGAGCTGGAGATTGAAACCCACAAAGACTCACAGACAGAGACACGGGTCATTCTAGATGCCAGAATCCTTGGAACAGGAATGCCCCAAGATTGCCCCCTTTATTGTGTCGAGGGGCAGCTTATATAGGGATAACCACGCCCCAGCCAAATGCACCAGAAACCGTTCCCCTGCCATCAGGAACTCCTGAGGGTCTTGTGGTCAGAGCAGCTGTAGGCACTCAGATCAGGGGAAAATAAGTTGTTTACAAGAAATTCAGGATCTGGGGGTTCACAGCTCCCAACATCTTGTAAAGACAGGTCCCCAGCAGAATAGTGAAAGATTCCATTTTTTCATACCCTCTAGTCCTTCTCTAGTTCATCTGCCTCCCACTATCCTAGAAGCATCACTCCCAAAAGGGTAAATTATTTTCTTATACCAGAAATAAACTAATTTTAATAATATGCTAGAATCCATCTCTCTGAAACATATACATAAAGACGAGAGCTTGCTTAATTTTTTACCATACTTTGTATTTTAGGTGTGGTACAATTTAGTGTATTTATATTCACCATCTTATCAAATAAATACTGCACACCAACTATTTTCTCAAGAAGAGGTATGCTTCATGGAGAAATAAAAAATAAATACAATATCTAGTCCCAATGTTCATCTTAGACAGAAAATTGAAAAGGGTATAGTAAAGAGATGAAAGTCTAAAGAGACATGTCTAAGTTATTCTAAGTAATTCTAGAACTTATGATATTGGAGTTAGGTTATAGAGAGAAATAGAATTAACCAGGCAATTTCAGGAAGGCTCTTTATGTTTGGTAACAACACTTCTGAAAGTAGGTAGTTGGTTGTGAGCAAGAGAAGAAATGAATGAGTTTAGGGAACTAGTTGGCCACTGTGGTAGCAGTTTGGATGCTTTCGGGAAAATAATTTCAGGTCAGATTCTAGAAATCGTTGTGTATCTACTGTGTCCACCATGACAGAACAAGGACTTTGAAAGTTTCAACACATCTATTAAGATTCAAGCAGTGTATCAGAAACTTTTAAATATGCATTAGTCTTGTTATGTACAAGGACTTTATAAAATACATATGACTGCGGAGGTCAGATGCCCTGGCAAAGTTCCTGCAGGTAGAGGGTAGCAAAACCAGTTGTAGTAGTCAAACTCTTCTGGTCTGTTTTCTCAAGCCATGTGTCTTCCATTTCATCCACTCAGGAGTAGGATCCCTTTTCACAAGATACCAAGGCCAGCGTGTGATGAGCCCCAGTTACACCTGAATCCATTAAGGGACTCTGAAGGACTGTATCTTGCACACATATTCAAATTTGAGGTGTCTCGAAGCTTAAATTATCATTAATAAAAAAAAATCTTAGATGTCCAAGTACTTGGATCTTCTTTAGCAGAATGATCTAATAGGCAATGGGTGGATAACATCAAGAAATCAAAAGAAATGTAGAAATCCGTGGGCTGGCTCAACTGATACTCCCTTTTGCTAGTGTCCTCTGTAATAATACAGCTTTCTTAATTGTTTTAGTATACTCGGCATTGCAAAGTGAAGCTGTCACTATTGTAAATGAAAATTATTTGAGGGGAACTTTTCAGAGCAAATATATCCAAGTTTAAATCCCTCTAAGTTCAGCAGTATCTGAGAAGAAAGATAAAAAAAACCCAAAAAATAAATAATAATAAAAGGTAACAACAGGCAAAGATTCTGGAATAACGTTTTGCTTGACTGAAGGTAACATTTTAAAACAAAATATTGGGAGTGTTTCTAATCAATTCTCCTACTCTGGAAAACGTTCTTGGGTAAACTTCATGGCCAGGAAAAATACATCCACAATTTATTCTTGATCTTAGTTGATTTTGACTTTTCAAATTCATTAAAAGCTTTTGTTAATCAAAAAGATTATAAAACAAATGGATTATAAATTCTTTACTATACCTCACAATGCTAAGACTAGAGAGAGTATATAAGTCTTTAAGAATGTATTATTTCACTTTAATTTCTTAGATGAATAACAAAGCTATATTCAGAGTATCTAAAATTGCCTGTTTCTCAAGTGCACTTCAAGTTTTTAAATGAATAAAACTATGATTTTGAAAAGGAAAAGGAAAAAAAAAAACAAATTTCATCTAGATGTTCTGGCTTGCCTTGCCATTGAATGTAGGAGTCTGGAATCTAAGGAGAAGTCTGGGCATGAGAATGATTTGGGTGTGAGTATGTGGAATGTAGTCTATAGGTGGTGGTTGGAACCATGAGTGTGGGTGAAGTTGTTTATGGAGCGTTTGTAAAATGATAAGAAAACCAAATTTAGAACTCCTAGAAATGGCAGAATTTAAAGTGAGGAGAGGAAGAGACAAGCTGGAGATGATGAAAAGCTGGATGAGGGGATGGGTGAAGACTCAGAAATCCATGAGAAACCAGAGATGGGAAATATTGGGCAGCTACCAGCAAAGGTTGTGGAAGAATGTCTCCCATGGCAAGTGACCTTTAAAGATGAAGGCTTTGTGTGGCAGTAGGTCTGCCCTTACTTTAGTAAGCAGCCTTCCAGGCAATGTCCTCTAGGTCTTTGTCAGTAACAAGAGCTCCAATAAATATTTGCTGTTTGAGTAGAAAATCTCTTCCACTTCTAGTGCAAGTATGAAATCTCTCAAATGACAGTGTGTCAATCCATCATGTACACTACTATTAAATATGTTAAACTCTGGTTGTTTTCTCTAATTTTTTATCTTATATTAACTCTTTCTTCAATGTTAGTGCTTTTTAAATATTGTCTTATAGAGTTGTTACATTCAGTTATGAATATTTAGCTCATACCAAAGGC
>NW_026067899.1:13048849-13255201 GCF_014885135.2 Alexandromys fortis
TCTACTTCCTGTTTTTATCTACCCTACAGAGATTCCACTAGCTCTCTCTCCTGCTTGCTGGGTGGTTCCTTTCCCTATTACTGGCCAACTCAAGAACTTTCACTTGCTACAGAACGTGTTGTATTTCTTAAGCTTTAACTTAGAGAAGTCACATAAATTCTTTTCTTTTTGCCCTGTGTCCCCTAGCTTCAAGTGAGCTTACATCATTTCAGCTTTCTCTTTTATTTTCCAGGTTTTCATAGTCTCACTAAATTTCAAAAATTGAAGTATATAATGGTTTGAACAAAAATGACACCCATAGGCTCATAGGAAGAGGCAATATTAGGTCTTGCCAGAATAGGTGTGGTCTTGTTGGAGGAAGAGTGTCACCGGGAATGGGCTTTGATGTTTTAGATGCTCATGCCAGGCCCAATGTCATTCTCTCTTCCTGCTCTGCTTCCTGCCATGATGATACTATACTAAATTGTAAGCCAACCTTAATTAAATATTTTCATTTATAAGAATTTCTGTGGTCACACATTGGAGCACCGGACTGAAATCTCAAGGTCCAAATCAGGAGCAGAAGGAGAGAGAGCACAAGCAAGGAACTCAGGACCGCGAGGGGTGCACCCATACACTGAGACAATGGGGATGTTCTATCAGGAACTCACCAAGGCCAGCTGGCCTGGGTCTGAAAAAGCCTGGGTCAAAACTGGTCTCGCTGAACATAGCGGACAAGGAGGACTACTGAGACCTCAAGAACAATGGCAACGGGTNAAGGGGAGGCGGTGGTGGGGAAGAGACAGAAATCTTTAATAAATAAATTAATTAATTAAAAAAAAAAGAAAAAAAAAGAATTTCTGTGGTCATGATGTATCTCCACATCCATAGAAACCCAGATTAAGAGAAAGTGCATTTTAGGATTAGACAATTTCAGACATTCTTTTTTAAACTTACTGACATTTCTCCTGTATGTCTTCGTTTTCCACACTCCTTCAAGCCATCATATGTTCCCCTTTTCATGTCTGTGCCCCCATGAGTTAACCCTAGTATTAATTGTTAAGTGAATACATTGTTCTCAACTAGAACAATTTAGATTTTTAAGTTTACCAATCATAGTAAAAAGCAAGTAATGACCATTTCTAACATTCTTGGGACTCACAAATTTCTCTTTAGACTTCCCACAATGTTCATTGCTACTTCTTTTTCAAGTAGACTTACTGGTCACAAAAGTGTTATCTGTCTTCTTATGTTGCCTTTTGAATTACTTATATTGTACTATTTCCATTTGTTTTTATGGCAAATCTACAATGTTTGAACTACATTGTATGCTTTAGAGTCATTTAAAAACTGCTTTAGAGGGGAACCATTCCATTTATAACACCACTTCTAAGGGGAAATGTGTGCTGGGCTCCTAACAACTGATTAGCAAATTAAATTTTGGAATCCAACACGCTTGTTAGCAAGGAAGTGCCTGTAATTAGGAAGGTAAATCTGTTGGGAGAAAATCAAATAGGTGAGCCAAATTTCAGAAGCTTGTGTTGTGATAAGAAATTAGTGTATATTCTTGTAATGTGTTACTCCTTCAAAGTGCAATCCACACATACGGGTTCATCAGAGAGGCACAACCCTGAAATCAATGTCAGGCAAAACCTTTTATTTTTATTTAAATTTATTATTAAATTTTGCAGGGCAGCAATGTGAGTTAAGGTGTTTAAGTAACATTTTTATGTTCAGACTACACGAGGCTGACAGAACCAGGTCTCCCAGCTCTACGTCCTTTCTAGAATAGCTGCCCTGTCTGCTGGTATTTATGCAAGACTTTAATTAAGAAACTGAAGGTATTGTTGCTGTTGAAGAAAATGTTTGAAAGCTGCTAACTAAATGGGCATGGTCAGTATGGCTTTCCAGAAAGAAGGTTAGAAGTCAAGTTGAGGAATCGCTTTCCTGAACTGGCTATTCAATAAGCACAGCTATTGAGCAGTCTCAATTCTAAACTGGAAATGTGAATAAGGGCACCCTAGATTTATAGGATGAGCTTAGGGCTCAGCTGGATTTTATTTGTGTTAATCCTCCTTAAAATCAACTTTGATAGTGTTAGCTACTTTGGATCAGAGAAATGGGATCAGAAAGGTTATGTGACTCGAGTATGGTTACCTAAGTTTGTGAAAAATATTGCAGTGATTTGTGTGTTGATTCGCTTAGTTCCATTGTCTGGGATCTTAACTACTACACACACAGTGGTTGTGAGCCACAATGTGGTGACTGGGAATTGAACTCGGGAACTTTGGAAGAGCAGGCAGTGCTCTTAACCACTGAGCCATCTGAATTGCTCCTCACCGCTCTGGAAATGCATTTTCATACAACGGAAAGATAAATTGGCAGGGTACTTTCTGACTCACCCAGACAGACAGTTTAATGATGACAGAAGACAAGGTACCTACATAGAAACCTATGTCAATAGTGTCCTCTTGAGTTTGGTGGTCTGCAGCTGCAGTTTTCATGGAAGGCTTAGGAAGAACCCTCCACCTTCAAAGTTATGAATATTTAATAACACTGATCTGATACTCTGTGTAAATTTTTACATAAGATTTTTTTTGATCTGAACACTTTTGGTTAATTTATTTAAATTGGTGTATACTGGATTTGAGTTTGATGGAGAAAAAGAAGGGCCACCATTTTAGAATAAAATTTTTATTAACTTTTTGAAATTCACCTAGGAGGTGGAAAGTTAAATTGGGGAACTGCTTCCATCAAATTTCCTGTAACCATATCTGTGAGGCATCTTCTTAATTGCTAATTGATGTAAGCTATTAATAGGAAACTAGAGGTGAGCAAGACACTTGCTTCTTTTCACTTTGCTCCAAGACAGCAATAAATATATAGTCCCCATGCACTCGTGAGAGAAAGCCTCATGGCTGTCACCTGCAGAGGAGGGACTCTGGTCTAGCTACATACAAGAAGAAATAATAAAAGCCTTTTGTGATTAGGGACCCAGCCCTGCCAGTTTGGCTTCCACTTTTGGAATATGTTCATCCTCTCTAAGGCAAAAACCCAGGAGGCCATGGGATAAATAAGCCACATTTAAATCGGGAACTTGTAGCAGAGATTTGATTCTCTCTCAGGTCTACTGCTTAGTTTTTCTGCTTTATCTGCATAGGAGCTGCAAACAAGTTACTCATGGTTCCTCCCACACCTATCATCTGGCAATGAGCAGAGAGGCAGAGGGAGGGAGGTGCAGTGAAAGTTTCCATTGAGAAATGGCAGCAAAGAGAAGCTCAGGGCATGTGGACTGTCATCATTACTTTGCTAATAAGTAAGTCCATATAGATATGTTTACCCTGTCAGGAAGAATGCCTCAAGAAGTTCCGGATATGCCCTCTGAAATGTTCTGTGTCCTTACGCATTGTTTTGCTTTATCCCTGATGCCCTTACAGTTTCACATACTTCCCGGATAAACATGATGTTGGATAGTATCAATTGCTTTCTTCTTTGATATTTAATTTTTATTTTTAAAAGTACTTACAGCTGTGTGTAAATATCTATGTGAATATGTACGTGTGAGTATACTTGCCTTTGGAGTTGAGAAGAAGGCATTGGCTCCCCTGGATATTTGTGAGCTGATAGACATGAGTGTTAAGAATTGTGCTGCAAGACTTCTTAACCACTGATCCGTTTCTCTAGCCTTTTGGCTGTTTCTAAATACTTTTTAAATTTTTTGAAATTTATGTCTTAGCAAAATGCTGAAGGATGCATGGGCAGCTCGTATATGTTGAACTTGTCCATATATTGGGTTTCATGGTCTAAGTTGATGAGGACAACTGACTAGGTCTCTTCCTCAAGATGGCATCAGATCTCATTACAGATGGTTGTGAGCCACCATGTGGGTGGCTGGGAATTGAACTCGGGAGCTTTGGAAGAGCAGGCAGTGCTCTTAACCACTGAGCCATCTCTCCAGCCCTTTCTAAATATTTAATTTTGTAAAAATAGACTACTGTAACTCTCACCACCATTAGAAAAACTTCTTTGTGCCATGGATACTTGTTAATAAAAGGAGTCAGCAAAAGATAGTACACGTATATCATACTTCTTTCACCCTAAGACTCGGGGAACATGGTAGAAGAGGTGGGGAAGATCTGGAAGGAGTTGGAGGAAAGGAAACTGTACTCAGAATGCACTGTATGAAAAAGTTCTATTTCAGTAACAACAACAACAACAATAATAATAATAATAATAAAGATTGAAAGAGCCAGAGCTTAGGAAAGATTATTGTGAAACTCTGTTTTCTGCATGTGACAGGGACGTTATATTCATGAATCCACACTACCAGCACATGACCTGCCCAAGATCAAGTTCTATTCAACACTCAACATGGGACATAAACGAGGCGTATACGACCCCATCCGTAGCTGAGGAGCTAGTGGAAGTTGATAGCTTCTGAAAGAGGGTTAAGGTATATTGGCTCTGATCCAGTAGATGGCGTGCTACACCAAGGCACATACAGACAGCACATTTTGGACTGAGTAGGTAATAGAAGAAGAGATAAAGGAAGAATAAAAGAAGGAGGAAGGAGGAAAGAAAGAAGAGGAGGAGGAGGGAGGAGGAAAGAAAAAAGAAGGAAGAGGAGTAGGAAAAGGGGATAAAATGAGGGAATCTGGGAGGAGTCAATGGAAGAACTGAGGGATAAAAATGCCTTAAATACATTGAGTTCATGAATAAAATTGCCAAAATACAAATCAAAATTAATAAAAATAAAGTAAAAACATATGGTGTGTGTTGTGCGGTCTTTGTGTGCTAGGTGTTAAATTATTCTGTCTTATTTTTCAAGTTTTGTGTTTATCTTTAACACCTAAAAGACAAAACCCAATTGTTTTTATTTCTGTCTAAGTTGTTTTTCATTTCATTTCACTTCTGTTAATGCAGGTCCCCAAACTCTGACTGAGATTTTTGAGTATTTTCACTCAGTTCTATGTGTCTTGGAACAATGAAAGTCCCTTACCCCTTAATTGCATATTGCTTTGCCTGCTCATATCTGTCTCCTCTCTCATCCCCTTTCATATTCTCCTTGCTTCCTCTTTCTCTCTGCTTACTGACTGTGGGAGATCTGATGACCAATTCTTGCAAGGCTCAGACGCTTAGCTCAAAGGCCTCTCCAGGGCTTTGATGCTCAGAACCTTGCTCTAACTTTTTGTGTCACCAGTCAGTCAGATTTAGAAATAAACATGACATTTAGTTGTTCAGGACTCATGACTACTTTCTTCGGGCATCACGTAAAGCTCAGGTTGGTATTTGAACTTCTTGTCATACCTTGTACTTACTCATATAACAAATAGTTGTAACAAGTAACAGTAAGATGTATTCTGGTAATTTTTATTTTTAAAAAGCCCTATAATCTTGGAAGGCATATAGCCTAACCTCCACAGTTAGTTTTATTATTTTCCATAGGAAAATAGTGGTTTCTAGTTACTCAACCTTCTGTGTCTATTTTCTTGACACCCACATTTAACTTCAAAGTGAATGCCAAATATTTTATATTTGTTGTTGCAGAAGATCCCTATTTCTGGTAAGAATTTCTGTTTTAATTGGAGTCATAATGTTAGCTGTTATAATAAAAAAAAACCCTAAAGTTTCGTTGTCTTAGAGTTTCCTCTCTTGCTGCTCTATACTCCTACTGACCAGATGTTCCACTGATCTATTACAGAAAGATCTCCAGCAGAGTTGTCTTGTCCGCGCGTCCTTATCTTCCACAGACAACATTCTCTATGTCTGAGCTGACTTCCACGGTAAGTTTTGTTATGTAAAGTAGAAGTGCTTGTTAAGTATTGGTCTGTAGAAGTCTTAGGTTCGTGGCGTGAGATTTCACTGGTATGGTAGCATTTATCCTGTTTAAATTCAGGCTCCTAAATATGGGCTCCACAAAACCTGATAATAATTCTTACCTCTGGATCTACTCATCTTGTAGTGACAGGTGGATCAATTAGTATAAATTCTACTGAATTGCTCTCCACAAAAAGATATTACAATAGAAATAAGCATGAGAACTTCAAAGAGGATGAGGAAGACTGAAAGGGGAGCATGGGATGAGGGTGGGTCTTGCTTGCTTGACTCCTTAGCCACACTCTTGACTGCTTTCAACAGATTTTGGCTATGACACTTTAGTGGGGGCACTGGGATTGGCCAAAGGCAGTTTCCTTAATGTCTGGGGAGAGCACTGACTTTGACTTTAGATAAGCATTATTCAAGTCTCTACTAGGCTTATTACCGCCAGCCTTGGACAAGTTAATCTTTCTGAGTCTCAGACTTACCATAAGACACACTGGGAAACTAGAGTGCCTGGAGCACAGGCCACTGTGATGCTCTGGGAGGTTAAACGGAGAGATGCTCTTAAATGGCTTAGAATAATTTCCCTCTTCTTCCTCTCTCTCTCCTTCTGCATATCTCTCTCTGCGTGTCTGTCCCTCTGTGCCTCTCTCTCTCTCTCTCTCTCTCTGTCCCTCTGTGTCTCTCTCTCTCTCTCTCTCTCTCTCTCTCTCTCTCTCTCTCTCTCTCTCTCTCTTTCCCACATTTAGTCTTCCCTACTTTGGGGACAAGTTCTTCCTATATAGCACCAGCTGTTCTGAAATTTGCTATATAGACCAGGCTGGCTTTGAACTCATGCTACTCCTTCTGCCTCTGCCTCCTGAGCACTTGGGATTAAGGTGTATGTCACCATGCCTGCCATATGCTCCCAGTAAGTATTAGTCACATTTTAAAACTAGTATAACTTCAGGGTTGTAAGGAGGAACCTGAGCCATTCCTCCTGGGTTCTAATCTTCACTCTACTCATTACTCGTCATTTTACCAACACAATCTTAATTTCTTCAGCCAGTTTCTTTTAACATAATGCATTAAATTTGTCCTTAGACATTTTCACACATGCATGCAGTGTATTTTGATCATGTCCATCTCTAAATGACAATCATGCAACAGTACCAAATGGATACATGAACAGATGTTGAAAGTATAGCCCTGCCGCAAGGTAAGTAGTTAAGACAACACTCCTTCCGACTTCTGATTTTGTAGTCCTGTTTTACATGTTACCCAGAAAGTGAGATGGTCCATTAGGAGTGCTTCTGTCTTACTTTGCTTGTCATTCTTACTCTGCTTGTAGGTACATGTCAATCAAATGATGAGAATTTACAATGGGAGCAGAAACTAGAATCAATACATCTCAAAGTTGAAATAACAACCACTTCCAATTAGAACTGGGTGACTCTTACTAAGACCAAAATTTTAGAAAGAGGTGAACTGATACAGTTGGAGAGAAGAGATGGGGGAGCTGAGAGTTTTCAGCCCTCACATTGCCCAGGAGATATAACAAAGTAAAACAATATCTTATAACATCCTAAAAAGCTGCACAGTTGTTTGTAACACCAGCAATTCAGTGACTTGGGGTTGTTTGCATTTATGCTTCATAGTTTCTCACAGTAGAAAATCCAAAGGGAGAAAAGAGATGACACCACCCACATTTTGTCTGGAGTGGATGTGTATTTTTCCACTTGTCAGAGTGTGGGAATCTCTCTGTTGCTGTAGTTACAACTTTCAAACATCACCTAGATCAGTGCGAGCAAAGAAGGAAAGTTGAAAGCACAATACCCGAATGATGCAACATCTGCTGTGTTTGTGGAATGTTCTTAGAAAAACTTAAGGTTTTTTTTTTAAGTCCTTGCCTGAATGAAACTGTGCTGTTCAGTCATTTCGAAAATGACTCTCTATGCCGATGGTTGTCTGACCACGGTGCTCATGTACTTGCTACCTGCACCGAGCATGCAAAAGCCTAAAGCTTGAAGGAAAGCAGGCAGCCATATTCCTGGGTTCAGCCTGCAACCCTTCACATTTAAGCAGAAGAGGAAGAAGGCAACATGACCCAATTGGGTGTCCATCACCTTCCATGCCTAGGGGTGTCTTTGCATCACATCATGGACAGAAGGACTGGATGTAAATGCAGGTAAGGAATGGGAGGTGAGAGGAACGTGGGCTCCTGTTTGGTTCATGTCAGTGTGCAGCAAGATACCCCCTTCACATGTCTCACATTTTATAAACAAGTGAAAAATATTGCAAACAATCTTCTTCCTGCATCTTGTTGGTACTCTACATTAAAAAAATCTTATTTTACTTATTTTACATTTCTAAATAGCTTTGCTTAGGTAAAATTTAGCTTCCAATTTGTACATATTAAATGTGTAATTTTACAAATTCTGACATATATATTTATTCAAAGACATCACCAAATATGTCATCTTCAAGAAAAACACTGACATATAAGGACAAAATCACACTAACGTTTAAAAAACAAAAAGGCATATGCTATGATACCACCTCAGTAATATGATACTAATATGGATATTTATATCTGACAAATAGAATTTAGAAAAAAAGTGCTACTATAGCTTTTCTTAAAGTCAATTCTTGATAATAAATTAACAAATTAATTATAAAAATATAAATATTTGGCATACAATACCAGAACCACAAAATATGTGCAGGCATACAGGATACAACTACAAGAAACAGATAAATCCTCAATTACAGTTAGATATTTCAGTGCTTTCATTTCAATAATTTATAAAATAGGTAGACAGAAAGATGAATATAAAAAGATATTAAACTACTAATTCATGTAATAAGTCATTTTTTTTCCACAAATGATAATTATGAAACTCTTCACACCTTTGGGTTACCTAGTTTTATCAAGTGAATATAGAAGACTAATAAAAATATACCATAATGTAAATATAGCACAAATATCAATAAATTTAAATACAGGGGCCGGAGAATTGGCTTAGTGGTTATGTACACTTGATGTTCTTACAGAGGATGGTGTTCAGTTGCCAGCACTTGCAAAGGGGAACTCACAGCTGATTGTAACTCCAGCATAGGTGATCTGATGCCCTCTTCTGGTCTCCAAGGGCACCACTAACAGGAACCCACAGGCATACACATAATTAAAAATAAAAACATTTTTCAAAGCTGTTTTAAAAGTCAGAGAACACTAAAATGTGTGGGAGGGTTCCTAAGTGGAGCCAAACAGTAAATTTATAGCATTAATCACACATAGTAGAAAAATAGAGTTTTGATTCAGTGCCTTCAAACTCAACTATTGCTATTAGATCAAGAAGACTGAATCAAACTCATACTAAGCAGAATTAATAAGTACCAGATAGAAATACATAAACAGAAACGGAAAAGCAATAGATAAATATCAATGATGCATAAAGTGTTCCTTTGAGAATATCAATAATATTGATCAAACTTTGAAAAAATTTAAAAGTTACTAGGCCTACCTCTCTATCAGTTAATGAAAATACATATGGTTAGTGACATTCCATGCGGAAAATACCAAATACAGACGCCATGATTAATATATTCTTGCAAACAGGCAGTTTTAAAAATGCATTACAAAAATTTCTCCTGAAAAATTAAAGGCATAGTTTTCTTAACTCAAAATCCATGAGGCCAGCATTGGGTTTATGTGAAAACTCAAATCCCAAGAAAAGAACATACCAGAGTCTTAACAAATTAAATCCAATCATACATGTGTGTTTCAATACTATATATATATATATATATATATATGTATATATATGAAATGCAAGGGTGGTTTAATATTTGACATTAATCAGAAATGCAAGAAGAGATGCTAACTTTGATCAGCATCTGGAGAGAAGAATATGGCCACAGGAACTCAAGAATCCAGCTGAGAGCTCCCAGGATGCCACATCTGCTGAGACTGGACCTCTTGAGAAGAGTAGAAGTGTAGCTCCATTGTACTTCAGTCCTCTCTCACTGAAGGCAGCACGACTTGATAGGAGACACTATCAACAAAAGCTTCCTTTGGCTCTCTTACGCACGGCACTGCTGAGTTACCTGAAGACACTAGAAACAGAAATTGGGAGTTGTATTGCAAGGGGATGTTTTAAAGTTTTTAGAATTAAAATTACCCAAACTTACTCTAGAACAAAGTAGACAACTAATGGATATGGCAGAGATGCGGCTTAGATGTTTTGTTATCAGAAAAGGATTTTAAAATGGACAGTGTCCCAAGAGGTGACAAACGATGTTCTCAGGTGACACAGGAGAAACCGCGGTTGAGATAATACACAGCACAACAAAAACAGGGTGGCTGAACAGTAGAACAGAGAAATTAGAAAAATATGGTTAAATTACATAATTGAGCGATAGAAGAAGAAAATTCCTCCTGTATATGTGTTTACGGAGCTTTCCCTTTTTGTTTGCTTTCTGTTTTGTTTTATTTTGCTCTATTTTTCATGTGTCCTG
Source organism: Alexandromys fortis (assembly GCF_014885135.2). Lineage (NCBI taxonomy): Eukaryota > Metazoa > Chordata > Mammalia > Rodentia > Cricetidae > Alexandromys > Alexandromys fortis. The sequence goes on from NW_026067899.1 coordinate 13,059,146, forward strand.
TTTTTGAAAGAGAGAGAAAGAAAGCCTGAAGTTGGAAGGGTGGAGAGTTGGGCAGGGTCTGGGAAGAGACGAGGAAGAGGAAATCATGATTAGAATATATTCTATAAAACAATATTTTGAATAAAAAAAAAGAAAAGAAGAAAATTCAGAGATGTCATGATCAGTAGTTCTTCTCTTTATACATGTTACATAAAACTCTTTGGTCTGAAAGGGACTGACACAGGATGAACATTTATGTTTTCCAGAAGGAATGAAGATTTTTAGAAATGGTCATTTCTGGAAAATACCGCAAAATAATACCCTCCAATTTAACATACAGAATGTCCGAATGAAATACATTTTTTAATGAGATTGATAGTATTTATAGATAAAGTAATTATGGCTAAAGTTTGGCTTGAGTATATGAGCAGAGATGTGTCTAAGCTGCTCATGATTTACATGGAGTACGGTTTTGCACTATTGGCCCCAACTGGGCTGTAACAATCTGAGGATGCACACTGCCACCATTGCAACATCTGTATGCTACAGAGTGTGTTTACAGTCCTCCAGGCCCGGCATATCCACTCACCTGCTGGGATAAGGCAGGGCTTAGCTCTATTACTCCAGCCACATTGTCTCAACCAGCCCTCTGCAAACATTTCTCATTGGCATAAATGATTACTCAGTTTACTGTGGGAGCTCAGAGTATTAACTGAACCATCTTTGCTAATTCAGGGCACCTTACAGCTTTTTCACTCACCTGAGAAAGTTTAGGTGGCTTTGAGGATTTAAGTATATAAAAATCCAAGTGAGTCTTTACTGATAATAAGTCATAAAGAAAATAGCTTAAAGTCTAAAATTTTTGAAGTGGTTGAAGATTGTGTGTTTATGCAGAACACAATCTCTATGTATCTAAAGAACCTGATTAGTCTAGCTATAGATATGAGTATGACAAACATAGATGACTATTGACCTATAATTTTTAATACCTATATAGTTTAAAGATTAAGAATTTATATTAGAATATTATACAATCTTTAAACAACTGTGCAGCAAATGAGGACAATGAACTCAAAATATAAACAATATATATAAGTATCTTGATCAGAGTTAAAAATGTATAGTTCAATATGATGAATATATCCTAAAATTGTATCAATATTCAAAATGTCTTAGGCAGAGGTGGAAAAATGCATGCATACCATATGACAAAATAACTTTGCATAGCTATACAAATATTATAAACAGAAATAGTAGCATGTTCAATATAAAAATATAATTTGAATTTGTATCAATATACAAGAATCTATACCAATGTAAATTGTCGGTAAATGATTGCTCACAAGTATCTACTCTATTACTCACTATTATTATTATTATTTTCTATTTTTTTCGAGACAGGGTTTCTCTGTGGCTTTGGAGCCTGTCCTGGCACTAGCTCTGTAGACCAGGCTGGTCTCGAACTCACAGAGATCCTCCTGCCTCTGCCTCCCGAGTGCTGGGATTAAAGGCGTGCGCCACCATCGCCCGGCTCTCACTATTATTATTAGTGTGAGCAAGCTCACACTAAACTACCTATTATCCCATCTGTTTCCTTTTCATTAGCAAAGATATTTTCCTTATTTGTTCTTTGAAAATCAGGGAGACTGATGGGCAGCTAAGATTTGTTTCTGTTATTCTTGTTTCATTTGAAAGTCAAAGAAGTTATGAGGAGGAGATAGCTTTCTGATTAGCACTTTTGAATTCACTGTTGGCTTCACCAGCAAAGACATGTCTGTCTTAGTTGTCATGACCAGTGTGACTGCTGTGAGATGGGATGGGAACGCAGGACAATGATTCAATAGGCACCAGTATGGTGAATTCGTGGTAGACACTCAAATAAGGGCTTGGAAAAAACTCATTTAAAATGATTTCCACTCCAATACTGATGTGTATGAGTCTTAATCTAACTAGTAAACAGTAGAAGATTGGTACAAAAATAAGGTTCAGTTGTGTTCTGAGCCATGTGAAAAGACAGCACAGCTTGGTCATGAGGCCTGTCTTGGTGCTATTTTGCATCTCTGCCAAAGTTGTTTAGCCATAATAAGCTCAACCATGCTTCCTATATATAATTAGATAGTAAATTGTTACCAATCAAAGTCTGTGCAGTTATAACTCAAATTAGTATAGCTTATTATTCAAATTGAGTTTTCAGTGACTATGACGAATCCCCAACATTTCCTTACAATGGAGTGAGCTCCAAGCTCCCTCAGATTATTGATTTATGACTATTTGTCTTTGTGTTGTTCTTAAGGATTCCTTTCCACATAACCATAAGTCAGAATCAAATGGTCATATTAAGTATACAGGAAGAGGAAGATTGAATAAACACAGAATCCAGGGCTCTTTCTTCTTCTCACATCCAGCAGTGCAGTATTAAAGTCAACCCCAACTATTCGGAATTTCTTTCAATCATATTGATTCTCCTATGAAGAGAAAATGAGAATTATGTTTGACTTTCGGTAGTGTGTACTTTTTAGCATTATAAGAAGCCTCTGTACTATTTGTCAATATTAATCTTAAAGTTCTCTATTCCCAGCATATTGTGTGCATGACATCATCTCAAAAATGAAACCACGCATCTCATCAATTGCTTCTATCCTAAATAGCAGCAATCATTAAGTTATAGGAATTCATTATGTTGTGTGAATTAATTCTAAAACATTTCTGAGTTGGAAATTGATCTCCATGAAATAGCAAGAAGTTTGCTTTGTCACAAACTCATTGAAGAGTAAAAGGAAGAAAGTCTCAGGGTTTTAACAGATAATGAGACAGGAAAGAGACTTTATTTTTGCCTTGAAGATCTTTCGCGCGCAATCACATTGGGTGTGCTAGTTGAGACTTTGTAAAATGGGAGACAGGAGGAAAAAAAAATACAGCCTAATTAGATTAATGAGAGAAGAACATGTCTCTTTAACACTTACTATTTCTGATCTCAACATGAACTTCCAACTTTGTTCACATTCTCCCTCTTCTGGCCCGTATCAGTCAGCAATCCCTTTTGACAAATTGACCTTTAGCCCTGTGACTTATCCCTCATTTTTTTTATCCTCTTTATATCTGTATTATTAAGACTTACAGTTATTAATAATAAATAGCGATGATATCTGCTTTTGCATGCTAATTCATTTGGTATTTCTCCTACTTAAAAGGATATTTTCTCGCTTTCCTACGACAAATGCAAGGTAATGACAGACTAGCATCTACCAATTTGTCCTTTTTATTCTAGGGAAGTACAAAACAGAGAGCCACCTTGTTTTGTGACGAGGCTCGTTTATGTCTCGCTGCTTATTTCTGCATAGGAATTCGAGCTGCACTTGTCAGTAACAATTTCCAGAGTAATCTTTAAAAACCTGTGATTCCCTCTCTTATTAGTTTTAATAGAGTCACCGCTCCCTAAGCTTACTTGGAAAATTATTACCTATCACAAAGACAGAAGGCAAACATAGGAGATATTGACAGCAGTAGAAAGTGAGTCCCTAATGATGGTTATTAAGAGCGAAAGTTACTTTAAAAAATACAGTCCACCAAATACTAAATTCCTCTTGAAGACATAACATGAGTTCTCAAATGTAGGAGCAGCAGAGGAGCAGAGAGGTAGACGATTTGCTTTGGTGGATAATCAATTGTGGACTAGAAAGGAATGTTTAAACCTTAGTATCCGAACTAACCCAGAGCACGTGCCAATCATTGGTGTTTTGTCATAAATATTTTATTATAGAGCAAAAATATAAAGATAGAATTCTTCCTGAGTGCCCAAATAGGAGTAAAACTATTCGTCTTAACTCAGACCAATGCAGTCCTCTGCTTTTTCATCGTGTCTGGCAAATTTTACTTAATGCTTAGATCTACTGTAAAATCTGTCTGGAATAATCTACATTTTAAACCCCGAGAACCTGTTTACTATGCAGATTTTGGGTCTCATATTTCAGATCTGTGAGGCTAGACTATGGGTCCTCATCAGATGCTGGTATTGGCACAAATAGAACATCATGTAATCAATTTATTGATCTGTTTTAAAATATGTACAAGAAAATGTAAGCTGATTTCAGTCCAATTGACCATATGATGTAATAGATCATTGTAGAGAACCTGATTAGAAATAGAAAGTAAAAAAAAAAAAAAAATCATGAGACTTGGGGAAGAGAATAAATAGGGGCTAGGGCCTGATTGGCTGACTAGAATCTGGTACCTTTATAGGGGCACTTGATTTTGAAATCCATATAGAACTTTAAGTATCTTTAAAGTCCATCTTTGAAAAAATAAATAAAAATATTGCTTAGTGAGCTGGTATAACCCTAGTAGATTACTTTGCTACATAAGGTGCAAGGAACTTGAATGGGTTAAAAAGGTGCTATCCAAAGTTAAGAAATCTAGTTAAAAGAGTAAAGCTGAATAATCAATGATGTGGTATATTAGCAATGTCTGATAACATTGTGGTGACCTTAGTGTAAGGAGACCAGGCGAGGGGAGGGACCTTAAAGGTCTGTGGTCACGACAAAGATGTTTCATTGTAGCTTTGACTTTCGCACTGTTCCATGGCTCACTGGTAAAGATGCCAAATATTTCTCACATGTTACTCCATTATTTTTAAAGCACCAGTTCAAAGAGAAATCTTCTCAATGTCAACATTGCTTTTGAGAGAGATGGATGGAGGGGAGACCATTTCAGTTTGAAGGCTATCGTCTAAATTTACGGCTGCATGTGGTCAAACATCTATTGACGCCTGAGAGTTTCCAATTGCTGGTAATAGACTGGAAAAAAAGATAATGTGTTTGATCGATCAGCATGAACAAATTTCATTTAGGGGATCAATAACAGTTTATACTTGACAAAGCTGAGGGACCACATTTATTTTTTTTCCTTTGATTGAATAAATGTTTTCAATGGGACTGCAAAGGTAAGGCAGTCCTAAGCATTTCCTAACTGGAGGCACAGCCCCAGCTCCAGAGTTATTGCAAGCAATGTGTATTTAAAACTAATAGACAGAAAAGTGGATCGCCAGAGGCTGGGGCCGTTGAATGAAAGTAATGTACAGTTTATTAAAACACAACACATGGCAAGAAAAAGGTTTCATTTTCTTGGTGTCAAGGAATAAAAAAAATAGGAAAGAGACCTCACATTTCATGAGCCAAGCTTTCTCTGCCGTGATTTATTTCTCTCTTTCTCTCTTTATTAAGATTAAACTCTTCACTGGATGAAATAAATTATAAAAAATTAAGAGACTGCTGGAAAAGCGTCCTCACGCATGTGACTTGTAACAGCAGGGTGAGTGGTTTCCTAGGGCTGGCCACACTGTTTACTTCACACGCTTGTATACATAGTTGGCCAACTCTTTGGCCCAAACCATCCTCACATAAAACATAGCACATAGTCCAGTAAAGGTACTTTGAATGAATAAACTGTTGAATTATTGCCTACTGATAATGACTCTGCCAAGTGGCCTTATATAGCCTTTCATTTCAACTTAATCCCTAGGCCTGAGTTTTGGGGCTGCAGTGGTTGTACAAAACTAAACTGCTCTTCACTCCAAAGATGGCAGAGTGACGTCATAGGTCACATGTAACTCAGCTGAGCATATGCGGAGATTAGTTTCCCCCCATTCTTTCTGTCTAAAATTGAGGTGGAGCAGACTGGGAGGTCTGATCAAAATTTAGTTTTCTTTCATATTGCAGCTAAATGTGCCCTCTATTTTAAAATATAGGCTTTGGGGTCTGGAAAGCTTGCCACCAAGGCTGATAACTTAGTTTGTTCCCTCAGACTCATACAGTGAAAAGAGACAATGGACTATTATAAATCGCCTTGTAACTTCCGCATGCTATAAATTCACACACAAACACATAAGATAAAGGCCTACATAAAATTTAGTAGCCTGGTGGTGGAAACACAAGCCTTTGATTCCAGAACTTGAGAGGCAGACAGATCTCTGAGTTCAAAGCCTGCCTTGTCTACAGAACCAGTTTCAGGACAGTCAGGGTTACACAGAGAAACCCTGTCTTGAAAAAGAAAAAAAATTAGACTTTCAACTGATAAGGCAGGATTGTTTTTATCAACCCTTAAGATTCCTTTTAAAGAACATTCATTTCACTCCGTTTTCCATGCTGACACTGGAAACACCGCATGTATCTGGTTCTGGTAGTTCTCACCTAAAATCTCAGCATCTGGACAACAGAGGAAGGAGGATCACTACACAGTCCAGGCCAAACTAATTTACACAGTATATTCCAAAACAGACATGACTATATGACAATCCCTATCTCAGAGAGAAAGGAAGGGAGGGAGAGAGGGAACATATTCTAGACCTTTCCATGCATTGCTTCTTTCATTGATGAGTTTCTCCAGAGGTCTTGGATGATCTCAACGACAGAAAGAGTAACCCTAAAAGCACATTGACACATCTTAAAAGAACATAGCAATCAAGGTATTTTACTCAGGGGTTTAGGGTATGACTTAAGGTGCAAACAAAGCAGCTTCCTAGCGTGTGCAGAGCCCACCTTTGACCTCCAGCCCTGCAGATATCAATAATAACGTTGAAATATATCTTATGAATGCTTCTTTCAATTCCAGTTTCACTTAGAAAATAGAAGGATGAGGTCTCAGCAGAATTCGCTTTCACTGAACAGTGCCCCCATTTTCCTCCCAATGGGGCTGGAGTTATATCGTCCTGCAATTAAGTTTCTGATGATCCAGAGGATGAGCTTGCCTTGCAGTGCGGGAGAAAAGCCAGTCATCTGTGCAGCTTCTGCTTCCAGCTGCCACAGCCAACCCCACATTCCTGGCGCATGCCTCGGAGCGAGAGCTGAGGTGGTGAGAAGCGGCGCCCGAGGACTTGCACCGTGCCAGGTCTATTTTAGGCACTGGTGCTCTGAATTGTTTAAAATGCATATTGTTTGTGTACATCTCACAGAGGAAAATGCCAGCTCTGAATGCCCGGGGCTGCTTGTATGTCAGGTGATTAAGTCTTCAAGTCCTGCGGCGGAGGGGTCATTATCAATGGGTACTTCCAGGTCAGGGTGTACGCAGCAGTTGGAGGCAAGGGTTGACCTTTGAATGGCACTCCGGGCTAACACAGCTTCCTAGGGCATAAATAATCATTTTTAAATTGTTTATTTGACTTCCATTTGTTTAAAGATGCAAATGTATTATAACATATGTCATTTCCCGATAGTCTTTTGGGAAGGTTACAGCAGTTTGCACTGCTTTTCTCGAACTTTTTAAACAAAATACTCGATGAAGAAAGGGGGACGGCAAAAATGAATAACGCGGGTTAGTGCATTGTCTTTTAAAAGGCTCCGTAATTTAGAACGGCCTCTCTGCATCTGCTTCCTTCATTTAAGGGTCAGCACCATTGACAGCACCTGCCTGCTTGCCCTTCTCACGCGCTCGCTAGAACTTCAAATGGGCTGCTCATACTTTCAAAATCTACATGCTACTCGTGTACTGCTTGACCTCAAAATAAAGATTTTTTTGTTTTTATTTGTCTTTTAATTTAAAAGAGCTTATCATCGTGTATTCATAGTTGTAAGTTCAGAAGATTCGCTACAGCGTTTCCACGCATGCGTAGGGCAGGGGTCGACCTTGCTTACCCCTCTCTTCCTCTTTTGGATAACAAGTATTTCAGTTATGTTTACCTGGTACTGAGTTGACGTCTAACATCACTAGGCTCCGTTAGCATACGCACTGGTTGCAGAGTAAAATAATGAAGCTGGAAAAATAATATTCACGGTTTCATTTGGCTTCACTCTATTTCTATCTACCCAAAAGTTGCTGTCAAAAGTTTTTTTTTTTTTAATCATCTGGGACTTCTCTTTATGAAAATAAAGCTGAGAAGGTACTGGAAATATAGTCCTGAGCAATAATGAATCAGTAATAATTAATCATATCGAAGTTACTTGTTATTAATAATAATTTGAAGATATACAAGGAATGCATTTGTTTTAGTAAAAATTCACATTTGACCTTTCAAGTGGCTTGAAGTTTCTGAACAATTGGATTAAAATATGGCTTTAGGTAACAATAACAATCATAATAAATATGGTGTCAAATAATAATTATAGTGTCGAATAAGAAGATGACCAATGCATAATGGTGCCAATACATTGGGAATCTACACTTTGATCCTATAATGCCAGGAAGGTTTCCTAGTGAAATTTTTGATGATTTTTAGGCAGCTTTGTTGTAAGGGATGCTTCAAGGAGCCAGACTGGTTTCATGTTCTCCCTTTCTTGAGCTTGACACCCAAACAAACACAACTGAGCTACCCCTGGCAGGAACCGGAGTAACATAGACTAACCTCGTAGAAAACCACAGAGGGTGCAGCACTGACGGTCAACAGTGTTGAATGCCGTTCAGAAACCATGCCCCACTTCAAAGAAGAGAGGAAAACAGTAAAGACATCGTTTTGTCAACAAGGAGGCAGTTTTAGGTGTGGTTCGTGTTCTCTAAAATGACGTGGGTGTCATTATTTGTTCCAGCCATAGCAAACCCCACTGTGTGTGATAGTTTACATGGCAAATCGCAGAAAAAAAAAAACACAATTATTTCTTTTAAATAAGAGATTTTGAGTGATAGTACCATGAGCTGTCTGACAAAATGGACGGGGCTGTGGCAAAGGTCCCAGCCTGCTCCTAGTTTTGTAACAACCACAGAAAGAAGTGACAGGATCCAAAATCTGATCTACTGAAACCTTCCATTGAACCTCTGCTTCCCGTGTATATCCAGACCTAAACGTGGCTATGCCTAAAAGTAAGAGATCCTATCAAATATGTTTCCAGAGACATCAGTTACGAGGATTACTGCCAAGAAGTGATAAATACTGTAAACATCTTTCCTTTAGATTTTATATTATAATTCTGTTTTTCTTTGAATAAAATAAATTTGGAGAATTAAAATCCTCTGTGGTCAAGTGATGCCAGCATGGGTGCGCTGGAGGTAGCACACCATGCTGGACCGCTAATATTTGTTCCTTTAATGGTGAGGAGGGTTCCATGCCCATTTCTGAGATGCACTGACTTCCAGCAGTCACTATTAGCATTGTTAAGCAGGTTAGATAGGCAACTCCTCACCTCCACTTTGTCACAGTGGAGATTTTGTGTTCTCTTCTTTTCCTGCTCTCTCCGATGTTTCTTAACCCCTGTCTCTTAGGCTAATAAATTAAGTTCCCTGCATGTGGACGTGCTGTCTGCTCCTGAGCCTGTAATGGATGCTTTCTCATTATTCAGAGAGCAAAGATCCTGACAAGGGTGTCCTCATTTCTCCAGAAGCCAGATGTCACAGCACTGTCAAGGCGCACGCTAAGTCTTCAGTCTACCTCCGGGCATCCTAGCAAAATCCACCAGAAAAGCTCAAGAATCAAAGAAACAGTGTTAAAAAATAAGTCCATGAGGGCAGGCACAATGCTGTGTTTATGCCATTTAAGAAGACTGAACTCTTTTATTTAGAAGCAATGAAAATTATATATGATTATTCTTTACTCTCATGTTTCAAAGAAAGTCAACAACTTTTCTGAGAGGCTGAGAAGTACAGTTAGTATTCGTTATAATGCCATCAGATTAGTGACTTGTCGAATTCAACTTATACCCCCAGACTATCATGAAGATCTGTTTACTCTTTGATTTCACAATAAACAATAACAAGCAATCTATTTGTTTTAGTCTTATTTAACTGGGTGGCTTTAGCATTCTGGAGGTAAAATTATTTTTACTCGATATGAAGAGTTTGCTATGTGAATGAAAATTTTGGGTTCCTAAGCCACTATGAATGCCAATTCACTGCCTTCAGGGTTGGCTGCTGAGGTGACTCGTGTCTGCTCATCTTCAGAATGGTCAGAAATGATTGGTTCTACCATTACCAAGTGGTTAAAGGTTTTGTGGGATTTCATGGTGGAGAATTACATATTTTTTTTCTATACTGAATTCTGAAAAAAATCTCAGAAATTTAAAATAGGGAAATTATTATAACTTTAAGAGCTTTCTAAGTAAGCAATCAACATAAAATATTGCTGGGACAATTTCAGATTAAGGTGCAGGTAGTGCAGACTCCAGGAAAAGGGGGATGTGTCTTGGAGATAGGAAGACAGGGCAGGAACAGAGAGGAGAATTGTGGTCAGGAGTCCAATGAGTAAGATTTGCTTGTAGCAGGGTTGCCCTGTTACAAAAGCACACTGGCTGGTGCTCCTGCCTCAGCTACTGGTTCACCGCTCTTGCCAATAATAAAACTGTTTAGTTATTGGGCATGGAATACTTAAAATGAATCCTGTGATTAATGCTCTAAGAAAAACAAGTTTGGGAACAAAATGAATTGTAAACTGACCGTTTCTACCTTTGGTTCTATATAATATAATATGTAATGCCCTGAACAATCACTTGCTAGGAGGTAATGTTTTGTTTAAATACTATGCAGAATTCACTGGAATTTTCCAGGAGTTAAATATATAGGTTAGAGGTCTTTGTAAATGATGATCAACCTAGTGATTTTTATTAGATAAATTATATTCCTTATATTATATTCTTTATATTCATTAAACAATGTGAAGAATAAACTATTACAGAAAGAAAAAAATAACTCATGGTCAAATATGTTTCAAGTCATAATAAAACGTTTGCCTTTTTGTCATGCTTTTGGTAGAGTAAAAAGTACTGAAATGTTCAATATGACTCGATCACAGAATGCAGAAAAAAGATCAGTTGCTATTATGGACATTATTACCATATAAAAATAATGAAAAATAAGAATAACATATATTTAATATGATAGTCCATCAGTTAAGGTGGAATATAATCTTTTAATTATGACAAAAGTTTGTGTTTATTCAGAATTTGGATGCAAGGTAATGATGGTACATGCCTTTAATCCCAGCACTCAGGAGGCAGAAGCAGGCAGATCTCTGAGTTTGAGACCAGCCTGGTCTACAGAGTGAGTTCTGGTACAGCTAGGACTACTCAGAGAAATTCTGCCTTAAAAACAAAACAAAACAAAACAAAACAAAACAAAACAAAACAAACAAACAAACACAGAAAAAGAATTTGGAAATACTAGTTTAAATCGGAGTAAGCAAGCACTTTTAACTCTGGCAGAGAAACCGAGCAATTGTTTCTCTAGTGTGTAGTGTGATTCCTGCGATCCACTCTGCCTCATGGCAAGTTAATGTTTTCATCTCACGTGGCACTAATATGGGAGTATCTGATAGGCTGCTGTTCTCTGTGAGGACCACATCAAAATTAAGATGAAGGGCCTAAGGCTTTGTTGGGAATCTCCTATGGAGGTGATAACCGAGACTAACCTCATGCAACAGCTTCAACCATTTCAATTGCTGTTTTCCAAGACCTCTTGTTACCTTCAGGATGGTGCACTACTTAACTGCAAAGCGTTTGCGTTCCACCGACTGCGATATAAGAAAACAGACTTCTTAAGCTCCTGATTCCCTTAGGAAGCATTCCTCCTCAGGCCTTGATCTTCCGGACTGCTGTGTCTAGACGGATGTGACATCATGCGTTTGGCTGCAAACAGGGCAGCTCTGAAAAGCCGAGCTCAGTAACTGAAGGGTTGCTTTAAGCCCCACAGTGCCAGGAAATTAGAGGCAGCTTTCAGCTGCGTGGGCATCCTCTGATTCGCCACCTAAGTTGTTTAGACTTGATTAAATGATCAGCGAGCCATCAGGCTTGAGTGGGAGGCTATAAAAAGACAGAGAGGGGGACTCGATGGGAACTCAGGGTGCTTCATAAGTCTGTCATTATGCGAAACAGGATAAAGATGAAAGTGAGGCCTTTCGGTCTTGGGGGAAGTAGGCTGGAGAGATCCAAGCTGTAGCCTTGGCTCTGTGTGCCACTGGAAAAGCCACTTAGTCCCTGACTTTGAAGTCTTGTTCATAAACCAAGAGGTCAAGCTGCGTGCACTTCCCGAATGCTCCTATCACTGGGAGCTTTCATTTTAGCCGCTGTGGTTTAACTCCTTATTTATTTCACCTTCACTATTTGAATTATCTTTAGTTTCCAGTGTCTTATTCTCTGCTGTGTCTTCCACGTTCCTGAAGATTGCACATGGGTGTCCAGTTCCTTAATTCATTCAAATTTCTGACAGAACAAAGAGAAACCTTTCATGTGGCTCTGCGAACTCCTCATGACTTAGTCTTCACTTGCACGTCCAGTGTCCAGTCTCACTGTTATTCACTCACTATATTATACTGAGCTCCTGCCCCAGCAATGAGAAGCCAAAGTGTGTGAAATTGAATCTTCTATGGCCTTATTCCTCATTTTGCCTTGTGTAAAAATAATATATATATATATATATATATATATATATATATATATGAATGAGTTTATGATCCTGGACTATGTCACCATTATGTTTAGACGACAGTCCTACGATCACATGTCATTAAATACTCTATTCATGCATTTTTCCTTCATAAGAAGCTGATGGGTTATGTTGGTTTTATGTATATAGTTTCTTATATATCCAGCAGTTGTTGCTTGTAGGTCCTCTATACTCACTGACATCAACTTAGGGGGACTAATATTATAAAACATAAGCTCCTCAAAGGTGGTCATGTCCTTTTTATCAGCAGTGTATGCTACACACTAGATGAAATTGAAACAAAGTATGCACTCACTAAAATTTCCTTAACCACAATGCTTCTCAGCTAGGGTTGTAGTCACTGTGTCCTTTGACAGACTTTTTAAAAAAAAATTTTATATTAAAATTTGTATTGAAAACCTCTGAAAGACTTTTAGAAGTAGATGATGTCAATAAAATGAAGTCGTGTTATACTTTAAGACCTATTTCTTTAGATTGAATGAGGAGAAAGTTATTTCAATCTTGAATGTTCCCTTTAATTCACTCATGTTTAGAGAACAGGACTCAGAGTTGATCTATTCTATTTTCTATTCTATTTTCCTTTCATGATATCGAAAGGTGAGGTTTAGACCTTTGCTTCTTCTGTCACATGCATGGTTTATTGTCAGGAAGTGTACTGCTGTTTGTAATCGCTGTACTCTTCCGGAGCATCCTCATCAGAGAAGCAGAGGTGGCAATTCTTACCTATTTTGGAAGAAGAAAGTGCATCCAGTGCTTTCCAAGTGGTCTGTTACCCATACTATGCCATATAAATACACGTTGTTTCTACTCTGTATTTTCCAGCTCAGGGTGCCATAGCAAAATTTATTTCTCACAGTTTTGGAGAGTGACAACTAAAGGGGGGGGGGGCACAAGTGTAGCCAGGCTCTGATGAGGGCTGTCTTGCTAGCTGGGGGGCAGCTGCCTCCCTCCTGTTGCCTCAAAGCAGAGAACAAGCCAGTGAGCTTTCTCCATGTGACTCTTCCACCTGTATAATATCAATTATCATGGCTAATTCTCCCATAGTCAGAATCGTCATGGGCTGGGAATGGACACATACATTTGGGGAGGGAGCATGTCAGTATTTGGTAACATACCAAGTAACAACCATGCATTTGCCCATAGCATACCAATTTCCAGCAGATAGCCATGCCTTACCCTATATATGTACTTCAGTGAGCTTTCTGAATTAAAGTCTATAATTATAAACACTTATTCAATATATATATAAATATACACATATACATTCATATATATACTATTTTGTATTTATTTTCATTCCTTATACTTATGAAATATTCACATCCCCAAATTCCTATCAACTACGCTTAAAGTTTAATTGGGTTCTCATTTTTGGCAAAGAAAGGGAAAAATCTCTACCGTTTTGCTAATGTTGTGAATTAGCAGGAGATATTCAGAAAGAGAGTTGCCCACATGTTGTTGGAAAATTGTTTACAGCAAATAATGAACAAAGCAAGTCAGATTGCCAACGGCCTCGCTGTTGAGAAAGTGTAGCACATTATTAATTAAAATACCAGTCGGCTTGTGCAGCCCCGCTAGCCTGTGGGTATCAAATGTACGCCACTTGATTGAATCAGGGAGTGGCAGCACACACATTTTTTATTTTGTGCTCGAAGGGATAACAAAAATGTAAAGCTGTTTTTCTGCTCCTTCATTTGAAAAAAAATAACATTTTGGAGTGAAGGCCTACCAGCTGCAGCAGACAGGCAGAAATAATATGAAATCTACATTATACCCTTGAACTGTGATTTTAAACAAGGATCTACAAACTCAGACACTCTCGTGGCATTGTGTTATAGGCAGACCTTTGTCTATGGCCAAGGAAACAGTTTCCATGGAGATGCAGGCTTTTGACAATGGTCACTGTTTTGGCGAAGAAAATTAATCCAAGCAGGAGACCAGTTCATAGTTATAAGATTTTTTTTTCCTGTGTGGAAGGAGGGGGAAGAAAGAGTTGGGAAGTAGCGTTGAAGAAAAACAAATCTGCCTTTGGGGTATTCTTTTTAAGATGCTGAAGTCAGGGAAATGTTTAAGAAACCACCAAATATGTTTTTAATTTCAATGCTGATGGGAATTCTCAGGTGAAAGAAAAAACTAGTAAGGAGAATATGATCTTTTACAACACACGTAAACATTTAGTTAACCCCTAGGATAAGTCAGGAATTAATACTGAGAGTGATTTTTGTTTAATTCAAACAGTATGGTTTAATTAAACTAGGGTCGGGCTCTGTTTAGCTTTGCCTTATTCCAAGCTCTTCACTGGGATCACGTTTTATTTCATACATTCTCTTCAGTCCAACATTTGGGCAAATAGTTGACATAATGGTTTCCCAAAAAAAAAAAAAATACTTGTATAATGTCTACGAGGCTCTGCAGAGCAATGAAGACTATAATCTGAAAGGACTTTTCCTCTACCCAATTGGCATACCCTCTAGGTCCAATTTAGATAACAGTGAAAGCATCATTAACACTTTGTGTTCATCCATGAGCCCCATCAGAACTGTGAGAACTGTTTTCAGAAATAAACGTTACTATGGGGTAAAGTCATGGTTGACAGGAAATAAAATTTAGCAGGTCTACCTGTAAGTTCCTAGTCCTGGAGCCACTGGGTCTACCACTGGCTTCTCTCTGGGTAGAATGTGCCATGTCCAGCTGTTAGGCTGGCTGTATTCATGGCTTGAAATTTCTATGGCAGTTACGTGGAAATCAAATTAACCTCTGTCTCTTGCAAGCAGATTTCTGGATTTCCATTCCCACAACTTTAGAATTCAAGTATGAAATGAAGCCAACTGACTGGAGAACGAATTTATCCCATTCTCCCTGATTCGTCCTAAGTCGGCCCTACTCTAATACTTGATGCTGGCCCGAGTGCTTACTTGGCGGGACTTTGTTTTAGCATAGAAAGATTTGCCTGAGTAAGAAAACTCTTCTGTTACCTGGATCGGGAATGAGCTGGCATATCCGTTTGACCTAGGGTAATGATGTACTATGCAGCCATAATTCAGGCTTCCACCTCACTTCCAAACACAAAATACCATTGTTCCATCAAGCCTACTTCCCATTTCCTATGAATCAACAAAATACATTTCTTCTATTTCCCCTTTCCCTCTCTTCTCCCCTTCTTTTCCTCTCCCCTCCTTTTCCCCCATTTACTAAGTACACATCAAATCTGTTTCTCTTTGCTTTGTCTTTTACTCCTAGTGTTCAGTATGAGATTATGACATCATTTCCAAGTCTTTGCCTCAATACAATGCCACCAGGGCCCATTCTTCTCCTTATACGTTCCTTCCTTTTGCTTTATGTAGAAAGCAGATTATTTTCTTCCAAATGTCTATTCTTCAATCAGTCAATCAATCAATAAATCAATCAATCAATCAATCAGTGACTTATGAATCAAGGACACATAAACAGGAGCATTAATTGATCAGCAATATCTGAGTATTGCGTTATTTTCCCCTTCATTTCTCTTAGGCTTTCTGTTATTTGCAAGGCCATGAGGCAGCAGGCAGTTTTAAAACCACCCTGGCCTTTCTTGTTTTCTGCTTTTCTCTCTCTTATGGGAATGTAAACCATCATTGCCATAGAGCGACTGGCCGTGACCTTCTGCGTTAGCAATTCTGTTCCCTGAAAACTAAAAATAGGCCTAATCTTCTCAACATGTGAGGATCCAAAAGGGGCTCTTTGATTAAGAGCTGTCTCTGCAGCCTGGCATCACTGTCCTCGGGGCAGCCAGGGACGGGGGCGGGTGTGGTGAGGGGAGGCAGAGCGGCCTTGCCATTGTTTATGGATGACTTCTTGTTTTGTCCCCAGAGTCCAGCTGTTTCCTGACTTCTGTGCTCAATTGAGAAGGCCACTTCTGTAGGCAAATACTGTGAAAAACAGGCCAGCAAACATAGGCTATGTGGTTCTTTGATTTTGAAATTTAATTCAACTTTTTCATTGTTTAAGTCGGTTTTCGTAAATTGTGTCCAGATACATTTCACGGGGAATCAGTAAACAAATCTCGGCCTCAACCTCCACACCCCTCTCAAAAACTGTAGGCGTCACACATTGAACTCTTCCTCTCCTCTCCTCTCCTCTCCTCTTTTTTTTTCCTTTTCCATATCACCGGTTGCCTTTGCAGCAGTGAATGAGATTCCACTTGCTCGTACTACTGATAGCCTCAACACCTGCACATATTTGAAATCTGCATTTGAGTACACATTGGGTCAAACCCTGACCACATGTAGGTACACAGCCAAGTTATTGGATTTCTTGATGATGAATACAAAGCAGACAGTGCACCTGTCTGGGTGCAGAATGGGTTTGCATAAAAATGAAGGAAGAGTGTACATGCCTGAGGAAGGTATTGATTAACAGGATCATCTATATTTGTGGGGGAAAAAAGGCAATGCAATTTTATTTTTATGGAACCATGGAAAGGCTTACAAAACTTGCTGTACATCGTCTACATATTCAGAATTCTCTTAGTTAAGGCTGGAACCATATTATAATAAACCCATATCTTGCCACATTTGTCCTCCAAAGCAAACACCACAATATGCCAGTCATTTAGTTACTGGACCAAGTGAGGACCTTAAGTTCAGCAGGTAGCCCTGTGTTCTTTCATCCTTCAGTTAAATGAAGGGGTGAGGTTTGGGTAACAGGGAATTTCCTAGGACATATGAGATACCTCAAAGCAAGACTGTTTGTCTTGAGTAGGATCTCTCTATACCATAGAATATAGAATATAGTATAGTATAGTTTATACTATAGAGTGTTTAGCATTATTAACTTCGATTTCAATGGTTGAGATTTCTCCATCTTAGCTAACTAACTTGAGTAGGAATTCCCATGCAGAATAAATCCTTATGGTACAGAGATAAATTAAATGTATCACAAATTTGTTTGAAATATGAGTGATGAATGTTATCTTGCCTAAAGTCATTCTTATGAGTCCTTCTCACTGGAAAACAATGCTCCCTTTAACCTATAAGCCACAAGCTGATTATATTTACCTCTTCTTGGCAAGGCTTCTTTTTTTTGCCATATTCAAGGTTTTCTATAATTTTGTAGTAATGATCTGATTTTGGATGAAAATGCACTTAAGCAATAGTACTGTTTTGAGTGTTATTTTTATATGAAAATATACCTAATAATTAGCTCGAGTGGAAAGGATGATATGAAGTTTAAGATTACAGCTATATTCAAGTACATTTGCTCTCACTGTGCTACAGTAATGTTAATCTGCCGAGACCGGTTTAGGGCAAGTTACTCCCTTTTGATCAAAAGGGCAGAATTTACCTCTGCCTATGGGTGGAGACCTAACCTTATAAGATACCCAAAATTTAAATTTTAAGTCAACTTGGCCTGTGAATTTCTGAAGAGATGAAAGATGATTCGTCTTAAATCATGCTTAAAGGATAGAAAGAATAATTTCCCCAGAAATCCATCCTCTGTATAGTTGACAAGCGTTTATCATAAAATTGTGTTCAGTCTCTCCATCCACCTGTTTTTTTCTTTCTCTTTCTTTTCCCAAATACTGTCCAGAGCCATAAAACCACGGTATGTTTTTTTTTTTTATAATACTTTGGAAATTTTTATTCTTTCTCTGAAGCTAACTCCCTTTTGCCATGTAGCTATTTATTAAACCACAATATTTGTTCTTAAAAAGTTGAGAGAGAGACAGACAGACAGACAGACAGAGAGAGAGAAAGAGAGAGAGAGAGAGAGGGAGAGAGAGAGAGAGAATGAGGCTGGGATTACAGGGCATTTGGAGGGCGATGCGGAAACTTAGTGCAGTTCCTGGAAACTTAATTCCAGGAAACTCCCTGGAATCTATGAGAGTGATCCTAGCAAAACTCCAAATAATGGGGGAGAAGGAGCCTGACCTGGCCATCTTCTACAACTCAGCAAGGCTCCTGGGGGTGGGACTGGAACACCAGTCCAACCACAAAAGCTTTCTCCTACCATTTGTACAGCCTGTAAGATGAGCTGGGGTCATGGTGGTGCAGAACTTGTGGCAGTGGCCAACCAATGACTGATCCAACTTGAGGTCAATGCCTCAGGAGGGAACCCAAGTCTGACACTGAGTGGATGGCCAGGAATCAGAGGCTGGATAGAACCAAACACAACTGAAGAATTAAAAAAAAAAAATAAGTCAATGAATTGATTCCTAATGATAGTTTGCTATACTGATAGATTGGCTTCTAGACCAATCATCATCAGAGAGGTTTCATCCAGCAACTGTGGGAGCAGATGCACCTGCAGCCAGACATTAGCCTGCCAGAATCAACTAAGCAGAGCTCATAGGAGCTCACAGAGACTGAAAAGTCTATCATGAAGCCTGTATGAGTCTGAACTAGGTCCTTCGCGTACATGCTATGCTTGCATAGTTTGGTATTCTTGTGGGATTCAAGACAGTAAGAGAGCAGGTGTCTTGGACTCTTTAGCCTGCTTGTAGGACTTTTTTCTGCTATTGGGTTGCCTCATCCAGCTTGATATGAGGATTTGTGCCTAGTCTTTTTGTAACTTGTTAGGCCATGTTCGGTTAATACTCCGAATGGCCTGTTTCTTTCTGAAGGGAAGCAGAGGAGGAGTATATCTAAGGAAGAGGAGAGATAGAAGATCCTGAGAGGAATGGAGCGAGGAGAAACTTACGTTGGGATGTACTGTGTAAAAGAAAAAGAATGACAATGGAACACCTTCTTCTCCTCCTGCAGGCGGCAACTGAGATTGACAGCTTGCTTGGCTTGGGATTTTTCTCTTAAATTCTAACAAAATCTGTTTTTGAGCTTTATCCTAAGTCTGTTCTTAAATTATTTTATTAACAAGTCTACAAAGCCTGGAAAAGTGACCCAATAGGGCACTCCCCAAATTAGCAAAATCTCTCTCTCTCTCTCCCTCTGTCCCTCCTCCCTCCTCCCCCTTTTTGTGTGTGTGTGTGTGTGTGTGTGTGTGTGTGTGTGTGTGTGTAAAAGAGAAACAACAGGGGTGGCATGCTTCTAGCTTGGAATATGAATGTCAGTTCCTTTATAGTGTCACTGAATGTCACTGGAGATGCTGTCATCTGCAGGTGGCAAGAAATCACTATCTCTCTACTATGGATTCCTGTTCAGCTAATAAGGTTAGAAATTTCCAGAACTTGGTCATATCACAGAACAACACTTTTCTCTCTATTTCACAACGCAATCACAACCTCCTTTGCATCTTGAAACTGTTTTTGCTGGATATGTTACTCCCTTTTTGACTCTTCTGAAACCCAACAGTGCGCACAGTCAGTCTTCAGCTTTTCAGAGGTGTTGGGTATGCTCTCCCAGGTGCCATCTAGACAATCCATCTGTCGCTTTTCAATGCTTGGCTCACAGTGCACACGGAGGTGAGCTTTGCCGCTTAGCTGTTATCTTCATCAAAGGAAATTTTAAGAAAATAGGTCAAATGGTCAAACATGGACAGATTGACATGTTTTCCTACTTGTCTATATTACTATTCAGAGTGTTTAAAACAGCCCCCCCCCCTTTTCATGCCTGGGTGCCTTATCTGATTGTCTCTCTTGACCCAGCACCTTTTCTTCAATGTGTGCCAAGGACCTTGGAATGTGGGTGTGTACTAGATATTTCAGTTAAACTCCATACCTTCCATGTTGGTTATGACAAACAGGAGGCAGCTGTATGGGACTAGGAATGTGGCAAAGGAAATTCAATGTCCCTCACCTTTCTTTCCTCCATTCTGAGGTGTGGCCTTAAGATTGCACTTGTTTATACAAGATCATGATCTCTCTCTCTCTCTCTCTCTCTCTCTCTCTCTCTCTCTCTCTCTCTCTGCATATTTTATTTATATCATTTCTCACAGTTCAAGAAAGCATAGATGCAAATGAAGTAAACATGGGAGGTTGAGGAAACAAGAAGGCAAGGAGGAAGGGTAGGTGGAAGGGGAAACGTAAGCATGGAAGAAGGAATAACATTGCACAAGATCAGCAAGGCAGACTTGAAAACTTGGCTCCTCCAGGCGCCCTACCACACACGTCAGTCTTGGTTATGATGTCATAGGAACCTCTGTGTCTTTCTTTTTCATACACCCTAAAATATAATCACTATATAAAACCCAATGAAAATTGATAAAGCAAAAGACAGACTTCCAAAATGGCTATGAAAAGCTAAACTAATAAGAGACATACTATTATGCCATATTCTCTCTAAATCTGCTATTCCTTATAATGAAACCTTTGGGCTGTCTAGATTATTGCACATCTTTTACCAAAGAAAAGGATGGAAAAAATTAGAAAAAAATGAACAAAGAATACAAAACAACTCCTATACTGATTTTACTCCAAACTCAAAACTGTTAGAGCATAGCAGTATGTAGTGATGTTTCATTTGAATTTTAATAAATAAAGCTGGCCTGAAGATCAAAATGCAAAATACATACTAGTCGACCATACATGCCAGGCACACACCTTTATTCCCAGCAGTTAACCATAGAGGTCACGCAGTTGGGGTGCCCGCCTTTAATCCCAGCCCTAGAGAGGAATATAAGGTGGGAATAGACAGGAAATCGCTCTCTTTAATTCTGAAGATTTCATGGAGGTAAGAGTTATCTAGTGGCTTGGCTGTTTTGCTTTTCTTATCTTGAGGTTAAACCCCAATATCTGTCTCTAGATTTTTATTATTTGTGCTGCAGTAGTATTCCAGGTGGCTGAACAAGAAAAGGCTCAGGAATACACTGTCTCCCAAGGTACTGTTGGCGGGTATTTATTAAGCCCTCACAGGATGGAGGTGATGAAGAACGAACTCCTTCCTCATCTACTCAAATTATAACCCAAAGAGCACATGAAATATAATATTTGTGTCTTCTATGGATTCATATTGCATGAATGATTAACGACAAGGCCCAATCATTAATATTGGTAGAATAACTATACCGTTTTTTCCTCTAGCCTATTTTTTTCTCTGGGATGTTTTTGTTGATATATTTCTAACAATTTTACAACAGAGAATAAATAATCCTAATATCAACGTCCACCAAGGAAAGAGGCTTTTCTTGCAACATACAACATTACATGAGACTAATATTTTTCTCAGGATGTTTAGTTTCATCAAAATAAACCTTTGTATTAATACCATGATCCACATCATTGGCCCAAATCCTTCCTCTAACAAATGGCTAGTTAGCCAAGAAAATAGATACGGTGTTGCTTATTGACCAATCAGAAATCTTAAAATTTGAGTAACCGGTGTCTCTCAAATTCATATAAGGCTGGAAGTTATTTACTTAATTGATGTTCACCCCATTTTTTTTCTGAGAGTCTGAAGCACACTTAAGACTGACAGGGAATTTGTAAAAGGCCTGTTTAAAAGTCTGAATGTTCATGGCCTTCTACAGCATGACTTACTATAACAAAGAAAGACAATTGCATGCTTTTCCACCCATAGCTGCCATGTACTCCTAAGCTGCCATGTACTCCAATTGTCTACACGGGCCCAGAGCTCTTGGAATTTGAGGCTTTTTCCTGAGAGCCTGTGATGAATGCTGATTCAGATGAGCAAAAATTTAGCCCAAGCACTTCATATGATTAGGATAAGCTGAGATAAAATGTCCAAGATTAAGTAAAAGCTTTGCGAAGAGGAAAAAAATTTAAGTGCTATGGCTTCTGCTCGGCAGACAAGCTTCACCCAGTCTTTGCTCTCATTTCTGGGGCTTGTTGGATACAAAATATGTTAGAAAAGACCAATGAGTCTTCTTTAAAGTTTTAACTTTCCATTAAGTGATTTCTAATCGGAACCGTGATTTGAACCCAGTCATACTTTCAGCGGATTCCCTCTGCTATTTTTCTTGAAGCAGGAGACAGGGACTCCATCACATTAATATATATAAAAGTATGCATCCTTCTAATCCCATAAAGCCTCCAATTTACTCATTAGAGAGACTGATGTTCTCAGACAGCCCCTGTTTGGTGACATGCTGACAAATGGTGACAGTAATAGACAGTCTACAGTGATCTGCATATCCTTGGCTTCTGGGCACATACTCATCCTAGTCCTTACATATATTTTAGTATGTGAATGATGTATTTGTAGTAGGGACTTTAAGGTCTTTTTTTTTTTAACCAAACCTCAACCAATAACAACAAAATATCAGTTGATAAAGAATCAACTGTTGAACTGGAGAGCCACACACATAAAAAGAGCAAGATTAAAAGCCTGCTCAATGTTTATGGAATTTCTCTTTGGGATTCCTGGTTCTCTAGTTCTTTTTTTTTAAAAAAAATTTATTTATTATATATACAATATTCTGTCTGTGTTTCTGCCTCATTCATTGTTAAAGTGACTTAATTTCCCATATTGGTGAAGAGTAATTGTGCTAAATACCTAAAGGGATAAAGTATAAATAGATATGGAAAACAACTTAGATACTGTTTGCTATTGGGTCTTTTACAGTCATGTTTTGTTCCACTTTGGAGAAATCAAATAGATCACAAACCAACATGTAAAGAATCGCTAAGTACCCAAAATTCATCTCCACAAAGTTCTCCTGCCTGGTACATCTTGCTGTTCCTCTATACTCATTTCCCAACTGTTCCTTAATCACATTGGTGAGAAGAACTCTGTGGAAACGTTTTCAGAAGTCTCCTATGATGTTGATTGCTCTGATGCTCTTCAGATGTGGACTATTTTGATGTGACTATATAAACAAAAACAGAAGGAAAAATAAATGAGGCAATGAAGCAAGAAGGAAAAGAGGATGAGAAGGAGGAAAAAGAGGAGAGAGGAGGAGGAGAAAAGAAAAGGTGTGGTAGGAAGAGAAGTAGCCACTCCCACCTGGACTCTGAGGTTCTCGGAGTCAGAAGAAGTCATTGAGACTTAATAAGTCTTGTCAAATTAGGATGAAGAAGGTGAATGAAGGAGTGAGTTCAACCATCATGTTCTACATCATGAAGTTCAGGAGAAGCAATGGCTCACTTTCCCGTCTTCCCTTTAAGGTTCTCCTTTGCTCACTCACATTGATGGATATATTCTATCACTATTGTCTTTTACTATGCTTTCTCAGCCTGCACCCCAATTTTCTTCCTTGGAATATCATCTACTTTCTAGGGCTTACAGCCAATATCATTTGCTAATCAATATGCAGTTGAGGTGCATCTTTTCTTACCTCCTCCTGCCTTTATTCCTTTATTGATCTTGATCTTTTCTTTAAATCCCACCACATTCAATAAACAATGCTTTTGGATTATCTATATGACTGTAGAATGAATTCCATAGTTTCATCCCAGAATTGCTTCTTACATATTACTTGTGGTTTTATTTAACCATATGCAATGGAGTTCTGACCCGTTTTCATCCTTATTTTATCTAGGCATTCAGAGTCACAGTAGACAATAAATTAAGGTTAAATGGCAGTCTCATCAATGAACTTGTCAGCTATTGCCATTTTGGATTTGATTATCAGCAAAGAAATCAATGCATAATTTTATGAACTTACTGCAAATTGATTGGAAATCCTGTTAATGTAGGAAATAAACCAGATTAAAAGAGCGCATTAGTTCCTCTTCTATTACTTCAATAAAACAGCATGAGAAAAGCAGCTTAGAGAAGAAAGGATTTATCTGGGCTTAGGATTCCAGAAGGATATGGATTCATCAGCAAGGTTGCGAAACATGGCAGAGGCAGGCATGGCGGAAAAGCTGAGAGCAAATGTCTTTAATCGCAATCAGTAAACAGAGAACAAACTGAGATGGCCTGAATCTCTGACCTCTCAAAGCCTTGCCTTCCGTTACGTTCTTTCTCTGGCAAGGTCATACTACCTAAACCTATCCAAACGGCGCCATCAACTAGGGACCAAGTATTCAAGGGTCTAAGGTTACGAAGAATATCTGACATTCAAACAACTACAAAGATCGTCATTATTTTCCTCAAATTCACTTCATACCTGGAGAGAGAATGAAAGGAAAAACAGTATAAATAAGCATGATGGAGAAATATGAGTTTTGAAGATTCTTCTATCTTTCTCCATGAAATAGTTGACGTGGAAAGCAACAAAACCATCCATTGTCTCACCTTCCCAATGAGTCAGAGGATGGACAGGGATATTCATTAGCAATGTAGATGGTCAAGGTCACTTGTGCCCCTTCTCTTCCAACCATAAATGTCCATGAAGAAGGTTTAAGAAAGGGAGGACTTTCTTTATTCACATGCCAATAAGAAAAGAGCTGAGGTGGAGAATAGGGGAAGAGCAGAATTCCTTACAGATGGTCTACCATTGTCTTTGTTATCCCCAAATTTTGGCTGTTTGTAAAGAAAGTGATTTTGCGAGAGAATCATTAATAAAGAAAATAAGTCATTGTTTACAGAGTATGGTATAATAGGCAGAAAAGCTTTGGTGACCATGCAATCCACCTATTAGCATGGCACAACTAGAAACTTTCTGTTAAAGTCCAAGAATATAAATGGAAGGAAATGGCAGCATTATTGCATGAATAAATGAGTTAGTCAATCAATCACTGACAAGGCATGCTCTGTAATCAAAAGATTTTTCATGTTAAGATTAATTCCATGTAATACCATTCTAAATATTACATAAGCCCCCTTTGACATTGAATTATACTTCCTAAGACAGAAAAAGCACTTTTACAGGCCAGAGAATGGTAGACAGTCAGGAACAATTCTCTTAGATTACATGGTCTGGGTGGCCACAGGCACAGGACTGGGAATGCTTTAAAAGTCATTGTCTAAAATTGTAGTGACTAGCGATGGGTGTTATTTAAATAATGCTAGTAGCTGACAACAGCAAGATTACCAGGAAGTATCAAAACCCCATTAAACTTAGCATCTTACACATGGAACTTATACAAAATCATCATGGAATAGTGAACAGGTAGCCTTCTCAACATATAAAGAGTAACAAGACACATGAAATGTAAATGCACTGTTTGTAACATCTCATATTTGACTAGGAAGCCAGTAAAATAAGTACCAAATCAACATAATAACCAGCCACAGGCCACTTGAAGTCAGCCCATTTCATTCACCTGCCCCCTGCCAGGTATACTCAAGACAGCCTTATCTTCCAAATATCAGAATAGTCTTCTCCCTGGAGCAAAGCAAGGAAGGTCAACCAATAAAATGATCACAGCTACTTTCAATTCACAGTGGTGTTCTTCCTCTGAATTAAAGGATGAGAAACCCATAAAAATAATTTTTGCATTCCGTCACTAAATTCCTGCAAAATTATTGCCACGGGACTGTATCTAGTTCACCTCTGGCTACAGCCTTCCTCATATGGGAAAATTCTCATGGAGAACATACTAAGAATTCTACTATACAAACAATTTTCTGATCATTTCTTGATTCATCTGTTAACTTATATTTTACAAAGATTTTTTTTCCACAACTGAAAACTTGGAAAAAGGATAAGTTCTCATGACTCATACTGTTTCAACAGAGAAACTTAGTTCTGTATTTTGACCAGAGTAGATTTATTCCCCAGGAGACTGTTGACAAGTACAATTGCAGTTTATTACAGATGTGCATTATAAAATTTTGTTATGGAATAATCAGAAGGCTATGAATTTATACAAAGATAATCTCTCTAATAATTTTCAAAATTTAAGATAGTCTAGATATGAAAGATATAGAGAAGACATCTTACCTTGATCTGCATTCACTGGTTTGTGCAGAAGAGTGGGCTCCCGAGAGTTAGGACTAATTTTTAGGATGGTCAAGCGAAATGAAAAGCTGCACCTTATGGCGAGAGAAAGCATTCCATGCTTCTTAGCACCAAACATGGATTTTTTTTTTTAGACACAGAGAGCCTAGTACCTGCCACCACCCATCCAGTTCACCCTGGATGCTGAGCACAGTGCCTAGATTGAGTTGCTTGTACCTTTTGTCTTCTACTCAGATGACTCAATCTTAGAGTAGTAGGGGTTTTAACCTCTCTACCTTCGGCATCATCTTATAAACGTTTTCTGAAGTCAATGGCAATGGGAGGCTGGAAGGACTCTTAACCATATATTAGAGCATTACTCATTTATCAGAAATTACTTATTTCATGGGTGAAGACACTCCAGGGAAGAAGGAAGAAACATCATCCACCTGTCATCTGGAGAAGGAATAAAGCCTGAATCCGATTCCAAGTTCTCAATCCATGCTGTGTGTTTTCTCAGAACTGCATCTCTGAATCCACACTATGTGAAGCAATCATAGAGCTCTTTCTACACAGAAATGGGGGGATCCACACTGCCGCATTATGGTCAAGTTTTTAAGATGGCAGGAAAAAAAATAAAAAAAATTCAAGGAAGATTTGAGCTGGGCATGTGGCTCAGTCTGCACAGCACTTGTCTGGCAGGTACGAAGCCCTGCACATTATGCAGGTCATCATCCCAACACTCCACAAGTGGAGGCAGGAGGATCAGAAGTTCAAGGTCGTTTTATCCAATGGGAAACCAGCCTAGGTTTCCTGAGACGCTGTCTCAATAATAAATAAATAAATAAATAAATAAATAAATAAAAATAAAAAATAAATAAAAAACTTTAAGGTGGCAGAAGCTTTTCCCCTAAGAATGGATGTCTTACTGGTACCTGACAAGGATGCAGTGTAATTCCTTCCTAAGCAACTGAACAAGTGTTCAGGCCACAGTCCTTCTTCTCTAGGAAAATTCCAGTTCATCTGCTGGTTTTTGCATTTTTTCAAATAGTTAGATGAACTCCTCTGGGAAAGGAAATGACTGGCATTCAGATGACAGTTTGGAATGTGTTCTAAAGAATTTTTTCATTGTGGTAAGATAAGGAGATGACGTTTATAAGCACATTTGTCTTATAAATGTGACAAAGTGAAGGAGTGAAACTTGCTTCATGTTTTGATAATATGACCAAGATGGTCATTCTTCCATTGAACATGAGTAGCCTATGCCATGTTGAACCTCAGTCCTTACCAGCACTGGATTCATGGACTTAAATTACCATTCCTAGGAACAGAGAGGAGCATGACAGTAAGAGCTGGATCATAACTCTCATTCCTCTCAGGAGGCAGCCTGTTGCACACATCCCTGTCAGAGTTAGGATTCTGTGTATCTGGAGAGGCCTTAGAAATGTAGAACTGAGTCACGTTCTCCTAGAAGACCGTGCCTCCTCCTTTACTACTAGTCCATAAGTGTTTTTCTAAGTGCATGGGTAACTGCATCAGAATCACCTGAAAATCGAGTTCCTGGGCTCCAATCGAGATGTGTGGAATCAATCTTCAGGTATAATTTTGGTGTGCACTGTAGCCTGAGAGCTATTCAATCAGAGACATGGGGCCAGGTATCCCTTCCTGGCATTAGCATTCAGCTGAACTGAGTCCTTCCGTGGGAAACCCATTGGAATCCATCAAGATTCCTTGGCACATTGACCACTGCTCTTCTGTAAGTCAAGAGCATGCACGTTACTAGCCATAAGCCCCCTACTCTGAAAGATGGAATGGTCTACAATTGCAAGATTTATGTAGTCTCTTGGGAAGGACCATGATTGGGAAGTCTTAGCACTATATAACTGGCATGCCACTGAGGATTATCTAAAGTCACAAAGCTGGGGTGAGGCATGCAGCAAAGGTCAATGGCCCTTGTGGGCGTTTGTTTGTTTACTTATTTGATTCCTTGTTCCTATTGGACATCTGGCAACAGAGAGGATGATCATTCCAGAAGCAATGACCACCAAGGGAAGGAAGGATGAACACAAATAAACAAACATTGATGACAACTTGAGAAACTCTAAGATATATATATATATATATATATTTGTGACCGTCAAAGTCATCATTTCTTGACAACTTCTGCTTTTGAAAAATTGTAAATCATGATATTGCTTTTGTACTTACATAGATAAAATTACGTAACTATTTTAATGATACAGGCTTATTTGTCAAATTTAGAAATTCAGTGTAAAATGAAGCCTGTCCAATGATGAGGGTAACGGAAGTAACCCTGCAGCGGAGCCATTTTGTAGCTAACTACACAGAACTTTTATCTAGATTTCTTGGGTTTGAATTTTAACTCCAGCACCTACTAGCTGTGTGACATGGAGAAAGATGCTTAATCTGTGTCTCATGTATCTCTATGATGATGATGATGAGGAGGAGGAGGAGGAGGAGCGTAGAGGCAGATTTCTGCCTCATAAGCTTCTTAGGAAGAGTACATGATTCAATATTTACAAGGTAAATAGTACCTAACCCTTACAAATGCTAGGCAAGTATCTCTTCAATAATTTAAATTAGGTTAATATAAGCCTTTGTTTCTATGTGCTAGAGATGCCGTCAACTGTTTCACAAGCATCTCATCATTCAACCTTCTCAGCAGTTTATACAAATCAAATTACACGAAGTTAGTTAAAAATCAAATAATTCAGCAGAGAAATCCTCAATTTCTGTATTGACTACTGTAACCCAAAATTTCAATTTTTGTTTGCATGCAGAGTTCTGTCCTTATTTCTCTAGATTATTATATGATTAGAGTAAGGAAGCAGAAATATAAGTGCCAAAGTGGCATGGGAGAGAATGAAATAGTTTCAGCTCCTGTCTCTACAGTCTCTTATTAGAGTCATTTGGGCCTTGATATTTTCCTACTTGCTTTAATATGGTTGGGTATATATCAACATATGAATCCACATTTCCATTCAAGGACTTGGAATTTTGAAGGATAATTCCACTGGGATTTGTGGGTTTTGTACTGTTATGTTTAATCTCTGCATGAAGTGATTTCACAGATTTAGAACGTCAATATAAATGGGCAAAGTCACTGTTGGTCTTTGCTGACAATAGCCAATGGAAGTTAGGCTTCCAAGAGAGCAACTGACTGAAGGCCATACTTCACTAGCCGTTGCTTGCTAGGCCTGGATCCTTTGAGAAGCCAGATGAAGCCCCTTAAATACCGATCTGGGATAAGAATATCTGGACTTCAGTCAGAGTAGAATGCATGCTTCCATGGGCACAGCGCTTGTCACATGCTTGTCATCCCCTTCTTTATAGTGGGTGGACAACTTGGTTTGCATCTCTCTGAACTTCAAAAAGACTTTTGTACGCAGAGCTATTATAAAGAGGCCCACGGCTGTGGGAGCATTTATTTATGTTACTATGGCACAATGGAAGTGACTTGGGTTCTTGACTGTGTTCCCGTGACTCATGGGTGTTTTTTTCCAATGTGTTTGACCTCTAATCCTTCCCATATTCGCCCATCTCCACTAACTTAGCTTCCAAACCACAGCTGTGCATCTTGACCAGGACTGAAGAATGAGGGTCACTGTTTCCATCCCGTCTTCAAAGAAGGTAAAAATAGTTCCCCATTGCCTCCACACAACCAGATTTTAATGGAGTTTTGGAAATGAAAGTTGTCATTTCTTGTTTGAAAAATATTTTGGCAGGTCAGAGGCATCACCAAGATCAGCTGAACTGGGTATTGTGTGGTAACACGGAGCATTATCAGAGATACTGCACACAAATAATAATAAATGCCGATAAGCATCAAATGTGTTTAATCATCTTAAGAAACAAATGTAAATATCAGGGTGTAAAATAGTAAATGTCCAAGTCAACAAAACCTGTAGTGTTAACAAAAGAGGACATTGATTTATGAAAGTTACACATGTTACAGACCTCCAGAGGGAGCTATTGCACTTACACAGAAATTTAATTACATAAGCATCATCTTGAAATTTTAAAAAATGGGGATTTTGAGCACGTATAATTTGTTTCTACACAAAATAAAGAAGGAACCAATAACCATGACAATAATCTGACCTCCAAACTATTAACTGGGGTTTATCTCATTTAACAAACTTTTATTATAACCTAAAGATCAGCTACCTAATAAAAGAATGGCAAAAAACAAGAACTCTTTCCAAATGCTAGTCACAGTAAATTTCATTTGAACTTTACATTAGTCATAGACATTAAATTGATTGTAGGTTCAAGTATACAGAGATTTAAAATCCCTTAAATAATTTTTTTCAACATCAGGAAATAAAATCAGAGCATGAAATCAAGTTTTAAAAAAAAATGCAGATTTTGAAAACACAAAAATTTTGCATAAGCAAAATGACTTTACAATTTTGTATCAAATATTTCAAATATACTCTTTTCGTCTAGGTGATATTACTTTGGCAGTTACTGAGCCAGTGGCAATGGTGACCGAACTGCAAACCGGTTCTTTGCGTCATTTCAAAGTCGTATGACATCGATGGGAGAGATGTTGAAAGATCTTTTTAGATCATGTGACATGTCTGGAAACTCATACCCTGCAAGGGAATGTTTAGATACTGGTTTGAAATAATACGACTTTTAAGAAAAGACATGATTAAAATAGACTCACATTATTTCTTATGAAATCACCAACAGATTTGTTTGATTTGGGCTGTGACAGCTATTATGAATTCTTGTCACAGCTCCAGAATTGTTTGAATCAGAACGGTATTTTTAGAATCATTAGTTGCTACTAGAATTTCATATGGAAATGCCCAAGAAATAGGATAAAGAAGAAGAAAAAGACTGTGTTGCCTCATAATGTTAATTTCCGTATTTGCAACTTCTAGAACTTAAAATCATCCTAGTGTTATATTCCAGAAACTGTGAATGATTTTCATCTGAGATATAAAAATGGACTAACACTCAACTCCTGATAATATTAATAAAACACATTATATAACAAAGGCATTAAAACAGAAAGTGATTAAATATAAGAAAGCATCTCCAGATTTGTAGCATTTCTTGTTTTGAAGTGGGGGAAACACAACCTAGGTGAGAAATCTGCGGAAGAACTGATGAGCCACACTTACACTGAAATGGTTTAAGTTCCAGGTAAGGAAGTTAAGCAACATGTTCACTCAAATGTGAGAATCCTGCTAGAGAACACGGAGACTGTGTGTACCTCCCAGCACGGAGGCATATGTCACTCCTTAGCATCGCTTTCCAGAAGCACAAGCTAGGGTAGAAGCCATTTCCTTCCCTTTGCCTGGAGGGAGGAGGGTATTAATAGTCTCTGTGGCTATATGAGAACATAGTAACCAGTGCAGGAGCATAACAACGGTATGAGCCTGGACCTGGACAGACCTACCATGTCTTTAGTTTGAGCTAATCTGGATGGCATGGGGGAAGGGAGATCTTAACTTGAAGGTAAATAGAATTTTCTTCAAGACTTCGTCACTTCAAGTCTGAAATGTTTTCACAAGGAACTATCAGTCATCCAGTAAATGGAATCTTTAGGTCATGGAAGCTGTAGCAAGCGTTTGAGAACTTGCTCCAGAGGGAGACTAGGAGCAAGGTTGAAGTTGCATGACAGAGGCCATGGCTAAGCACTCACACGAACTATTGGTCATTTCATAGTTAAAAAGTGCATATGTTATTTCCTTTTGGAAATAGTGGTACCTTATTGTAGACACCTCCATAAAGGTTAGAAATTGCCGGTAAGGCATCCTATTTTGCGATTTGAGACCGACAATAACAGCCAAGAATGAAATAGCAGAATTTTTACAAGTATTCATAACTGTGGAAAATTTACACTGGCCTCAACTTCTGCACTTCTTATTTAGGAGGATGTATGGCCACATATTTCACTTAATCTAAATGTAGAATATTCGAATATTTGAAAATTCACGTATTTGAAAGACCTTTGGAAGGATAAAGGGTATGACAGTTCTAACAGAGTTTGTGTTTCTACCTCAGGTAAGATCTTGGGTCTCTCAGCTTCGAATCACTCTTTTCACAGGCAAAGACAAATTAAGACTATGAAATCTAGTTGTTTATTTCCATATATACCCCGAGGTTTCCTGAAGGATACCTTGTCCGTATCTCCTCCTTAGGCTTAACATGAATGATGAGATTCAGTGGTTTTTGCCTCTGCTCCATGGAAGCATCTTGAGTGGGCTGCCAAAGAAAGCTGGAAGACACACTGTGTATTGAAAACAAGTCACTGGATGTATAGTCTGCCAGACATTCTGAATGCTTTTGACAGTGTGACTGATAATGTCTCAGGTGAGAAACTTTGTCCAAACCTCCAAATCAGTGGCCAGTGTGTCATTTTGGGTTATTCTGTGGATTCATCTGAAATGTAACAGGGACAGACATAGTACAAATAATAGTGGGATTTTTTTTTCTTTTTAAATCCACATTATTCTGAAACCAATTCAGTTATCTCCATCTGGAAGAGAATCAGTTCAAGAAACAAGGCTTCGATTGACACCATGAAATGGACTCGTGTGTTTAGCTGGTTTGTTGCTTTGGAGAAAATAAAAGAAATCATCAAGACCTTCTACAGAGGTAGCAGAGAAAGGAGGGCATGTTAGCTTAGTACTGAGCCCAAATGCTAGCCCTTTAAAGAGAACGTTATGTTATGAAAGATAGAGTGCCCCATGAGAGGAAGCTGACTGACATGAAACTGAATGTCCAAGTTCAAGCTGGCTATGCACACTGTAGAATGGAAACAGGATCTTTCCTTCTATGAGTTTGTCTCAAATCCATCTGCTCATTTGAGCCTAGAGTCACTCTAAATACCCTTCAAATATCCATTTAGTTTTTTAGTGCTCTCATTCTGGCCTAAGAGTGTGCATTCTAAAACAATCTCTTTGACTCTAAGGAAATAGCAAATGTTATGGTTACCTGGAGTAATCAGAGTATTAAAGGGTTTTTCAAAAAAAAAAAACTAAGTTTTTCCAAAAGACTAAGTAGTCTATGCTAGGTGTGCTATTATATGTTTGAAATCCCAGCATTCAGGTTCTTAAGGGAAGAGGATTGACATGAGTTTGAGTCTAGTCTGAACCATATAGCAAGACTGTCTCAACTATTCAAAATGATAACAAAAGCCAAAGAGACTAAGGATTTGCAAGTTTTCCACAGGACACCTTTACATTATTATAAAATACCCAAGACTTTTGTGATTCTCATGTGCATATTTTGTAAAAATTTTTCAAGCTCTGCTTTCTGTTTTGCCCATACTTAACTGCTTTCCCAACTGCACTTGCAGTGGCATTGACTGAGGAGTTTTGTAAATCAGTAACTACACTAATTTAAATATTAAGACACTATGTTATTAAGCTAGGAATATAATAGATTGATTTTATATTTTAGCAAAGCCAAACTCCTCCACTTTGGCATGCTGCTTTTATTGAGAGGAATCCATACTAAACAATGATTTAAATGTTCATAAAAGTTGCTGACAGAAAATGTCCCTGTCTTTTCTGATGTACCCAGGGTCTATAAATCTAAACCTACATCTCTATATACATAGATTTATGCAATTGGTAAAAATCTCACAATCATATTTTAAATCCTATCCATTTGTGGGGATTAGCCTATTCAACTAATGCAGAGAGGCAGGGGTGTAGCAATTTCGCTAGTCCTTTACTCGAGACTGTATCGGCAGGGAAATTCCACAGCAGCTCATCAGCCTGTAAACATTAGCAGTCAGCAAACATCCTTTAGTTCAGGAAGGGAAGAGTTCCTGACTCTGCCTGTTCCTCTGTTTCTGGTAGAGAGACCCTATTTTAATTTTTTTTTGTTTTGTTTTTTTGGTTGAGGTTTTCCAAGCAATTCACAGTCCTAATAGGATGAATAGAACAGATTTGTATCTTTTCAAATAAAGAAAACCATTAACTCTGTAAACATTCTTTTCTAAGGATCTTAGCACGTGAGATATCAAACGCGGCTTGAGAACAGGTGAGAGACAGCAATCTGATGGAGTATGGAGGACAGAAGACTAGGCACCCCACTGGCTGTCTGCTGTTCGCCACCATTCTCTGAATTCGGTTCTAAAATGACTGACAGAAACAGTTATTTAAACTTTCATTTAAAACAGAACTATAGCAGCTTTGTTTGTGATAGCCAGAACCTGGAAACAACTTAAATGCCCTTTGATCGAAGAATGGGTAAGGAAAATGTGGTACATTTAGACAATGGAGTACTACACAGCAGAAAAAAATAATGACATCTTAAAATTTGCAGGAAAATGGATGGAGCTAGAAAACATTACTTTGAGTGAGGTAACCCAGACACAGAAAGACAATTATCACATGTACTCACTCATAGGTGGTTTTTAAACATAAAGCAAAGAAAACCAGCCTACAAACCACAATCCCAGAGAACTTAGACAATAATGAGGACACTAAGAGAGACTTACATAGATCTACTCTACATGGGAAGTAGAAAGTAGAAAAAGACAAGCTCTCCTGAGTAAATTGGGAGCACGGGGACCTTGGGGGAGGGTTAAAAGGGGAAGGGGAAAGGTACAGAGGGGAGCTGGGGAAAATGTAGAGCTCAATAAAAATCAATAAAAAAAGAAAAACACCTACCACAAAAAATATAAAAAAAATAAAAAGGAACTATTTTGAGACTTGTTTGAAACCAAATGAGCCCCACGGTCAATCACTAGCTAAACCAATGCATGTTTAAAATCAAAGGACATGGATCAAACACCTTTTGTACAAAATAAAACCGATTCTATGTTCACATCTTTATCTCACATTTTCATCATTCAAAATGAAGTGAAAGTATTCAGAAGTGATCGGTGTGACTCAGAATCTGTTAGAGGTAGCGTACTCTCTTCCACACAGCCTTGGCACAGTCTCCCATCATGCTTAGAGGGTTTGCGTTGGAGGCCGACTTCTCTCTTTTTTTTTTGAGTCCTCCACTATTCAGTGTCCTACTTGATAGATCTCTGCTCAGAACCTGGAGGAAAACATAGTTTCTTCTAAGCTGAAATAGCTATGCATTCTGTGACTACAGGCCCACTAAGCCACCTATTCACTATTACCCAATACATGCTTTAAATGCACTAACTTTTCTATTCTCCAAAATCATAGCCCTTTATAGGAATATAGACTCCAGTAAAATGATAACTTAGTTATTCCCAAAAGAGACCCTCGGAGTCGGCAAGTGTATATCTGTGCAACTGCCATTATATTAAAGCCCTACTCCCCAAATGAACCTGGTGATTCCAGTCATAACAACACATTGTGTTAAAGTATTTGGAATTCACAAGTTCCAAGTCAATATAACCACCCAAATAAGTATTTACTCACTGAGAAGTGCATTTGCCCATTCCCGTGGATTATTCTTCGAGTGCCATGCAGAAGAGGAAACTGAGATCAAGATGCAAAACTTTCTCATGCGCATAGCCAGGACAGAGAAGGAAGGCGTGGAACTGTACACAGGGCTCTACAATGACTTCTCTGCTATTCTACTTTGCCTCTAAAATAGGATCCATTCTCTATTTGAAATTACGTGGTACAACAATTTGGTTTATAGGGAAGAACAAAAATAAGGGACATGATTGACTCAGAACAACATAGTGATGAAGCCAGAACGTAGATTCCAGTTTTCTCAGTCTTAAATTTTTTGCATGCTGACTTGCTACACAGTGACCATGCTCATGACATTACTGAAATGCCCGATTCATGCCTTTCTTAATCCTCAATCACAAATTCATAAAACTAGATGTTGTTAGTAACAATCATACAATGTTTTTGGAAAATTTTAAACTCTTTTTCCTTACTCTAGTCATCCCTGTCCCTCTCTCCATGATTCTTGCAGCTCACATTCTCTTCCAATGGCTTTTCTTCAATCAGAATCAGAGAATTGGGTTTGCCACATTCACTTGCCATTATTACCTTTCTTGAAGTCCTTACAACTAGGCACCACACTATCTTTTCCTTTGTCATTTTCTCCTATTTCCTCCTTCATGATGTAGTATGTTGACTTTCATGGTTTTCAAATATATGATTTTTTTAAAAAAATCTATAATGCCCATTTTCTTACTCTGATTTTCAACTATAAACCAACCTCTTCTTCCCAATATTTTCCTTTAGATGTCTCAATTTCTGTTTTTCCACAACCACCTAATTGGGAACGTAGGGTCCATAGACACACATGACCACTGTGTTCTTTTTGTGTATTTTGATAAAAGTTAAAATATAGACAGTTTATAGAAAGCATATAAATCTAAAGTGTTGATCTGATTTTACAATAATTTCATTGTATTTCTTTTGATCTTTAAGTTTTAATATGAGTTTTAAAAAAAATTTCCTCTCATAAAGAAATAAGCAAAACTTTCCTGCCCAGATGGGAAATATGATCCAAGATCATCATCTAGTGTGCAACTACATGATGTTATTTCTAAAGTTAACAAAAATATGCCAATCAGTGTGTGTCTATTGCCAACTCTGTAATTTGACTATCAAAATTATCATTTTATATGCATGGACAGGCTAGTTTTGTGCCTATCTCAAACTGGGAACTCATGTGTAAGATTAAAAGGTCAGTCTGAAACACGCAGCAGTTTGACATTAAATGGATGAGGAGGAATTACACTCTTAGTCAGTTTGACTGTCATAATTCCAGGGTAAGTATGCTAGAAAATATATTTGAGAGAATCTTCCAGCGAATTAGATTATTGTTCGTATGAGATTCTATCAAAGACTAAATCTATTTTCTGCTGCTATTTAATATGTTCTACTTTTTTTTTCTGTGAAATTCAATGACACACAGATGTAACTTTGTGACAAAAAAAATAAGCACACCATTGAAAGCCTTGTTTTCTTTTTCTATGGATTTTCTCGTGTTTCCACTCGGTTTATTTATTGTTATAGGGAGGAAAGTTTATAAACTGGATGGCTCTACCTATAAATTAGTGCGTTTTACTTTTCCATGCCTGTGATTGTGCTAGGTGCACAAATAGAACAAGACACAGCTTCTGCTCTCAAGCGTCAGAGTCTAACAAATATGTACCCACTTTACAATATTGCTGTGTTTGTACTAGTATTATTGCTACTATTCTTCATTTTTAATGATTATTATACCTAGTCTCAGAAAAGGGCATTTATAGCATTTTTATGATAATACATATTACTCAAAAAGAGAAATAATCTTCACTGATATAAGCAAGTTTTTCTTTACCATGATGTGGAAACACTTGCCAAGTTTTGCCTTGAACTTCTACCCCCTTGTAATCAGGAACTAATTAATTAATTAGCTAATATTTGTAAAGTGCATGGAAGATGAGCAATAGCATGAAATGCTAAGTATTTTAAAGTCATGTTTTGCCTCATAGACTGGATAAGTTTGCCTCTTAGGGTTTGGAAAGGATAATTTAACAAATTGCATTCCATCTCAGTGAAAAAACTAGGCATATATTGGAGGTAGGGGTGCACAGAAGCAGATATAAAATGGGAAGGTGTAACTGTGATCAGAGGAGAATGGCCATGCCCATGTTTCTACACTTACCTTCATCAGAAGACAGAATGGGGGTGCACAGTCTTATATAACCACTGAAATCAGAACGCAGACTTACAGAAATAGAATAAGAATGTAATTTCTCACTTATGAAATTGTTAAAATAAGTCTTCCCAAACTATAGGTAGTTTTTATAATGCTCTCGAGAAGTTCGAGGTCAAAATATCCATTTCGGTATCCTTTTCTACCACTGTATTGCCCATGTTTGTAAGATAATTATCAGCTACTTTCTTTCCTCATGGCCTAACATTGTGCCAGTGCTTGGGAGAGAGGCAGTAAGGCCAATTTCCTGAGCTGATCAGTGCAGGAAACCAAAACTTAACAGGTGCGTTCTAGGTACGTTTTCTATTCTACTGATTTTTAGATACCCAGGAAACTTACTAACGCTTACCTTGTGATTTTTCAACATGAGCCTTGGGACGTCTTATTTGATAGGCAATTTACCTTTCCTGTTTGAAGGTGGTTGGAACCTTTCCCTGCTTGTCATATTTTTTGTTTGTTTGTTTGTTTGTTTGGGGAGGTCAGGGTTTCTAGGTGTAGCTTTGGTTATCCTGTAACTCACTCTGTAGACCAGGCTGATCTCAAGCTCACAGAGATCCACCTGCCTCTGCCAACCGAATGCTGGGATTAGAGGCTTGCATCACCACTGCCCAGCTGTTATTTTTAAAGCCAATAAAAGGCTTGTGGCAGAGGAGGGGAGCAGCCTTCATGCACAGAGAAGGACGTAGGCACTGTTGTCACTCCTTAGCTATATGTTTTCTGTGTTCAGCTAAGATTCCTGGTGTGGTTTTTCTTCTGAATATGGGAGGATGTGACCAGATACCCTGAAGGCGTTTGTCATGTGATTGCTCAGAAGAACTATATGCCTTTCCTTCTTCCCTTGGGGCATGAAAGATAGCTTCACAATCTTAATTCTCTCTCGGTCACTTGAGATGCATTCAATATTATTGTTCAACAATTTTACCTCATCTCAACACTGAAGGTGGGTTTTCTTATACTCTCTGTAATAAATGGAGACTCAGATGAAGCTTCTGAATGTTTATCTACTTATAGGGTTTTGGGAATGAAAATATTTCTTCTATGAAGCCTTACCAGAGTTTTGACACAATCTAATAGTTATACTACACAGATTCCATCTCTTTATCAAAAAAAAAAAAAAAAAAATTCTGAATGTTTATCTACTTATAGGGTTTTGGGAATGAAAATATTTCTTCTATGAAGCCTTACCAGAGTTTTGACACAATCTAATAGTTATACTACACAGATTCCATCTCTTTATCAAAAAAAAAAAACAAATAGTCACCAGAACTAGATGACTGTCTCATCAAATTTGATTCAAACACTTTCTGGGCTAATCCAAAGAGATGGGATCACCGTGGGAAGGGGCGGGTAGTGGTGGTGAGAACTCCGCTGGCTTTTATTTTCTTCCAGTCTTCTTCACAGTCATATTCCAGGATATCTATCAAGACTTCAAAGTAGCATAGCTCACATATGACTTCACAAGGCCTGAGTTGAATCCATTCAAGGTACTCATCTTCAGTCATAGTATGATTTAGGTTGTGGGGACTACGAGTAGGACATAAACCAAAAGAATAAGAGGGCGGTTCGGGAAAATCGCTCAGTGGGCAAAGTGAGGACCTGATTTTGTGTGTCCAGAACCCACAGGACATTGGAGCAGGCACATGCCTCTGGAACCCCAGCACTCCTTCTCTGCGATGTGAGATAGAGAGAGAGGAATCCTCAGAAACTCCCAACCAATTAGCCCAGCTGAGGAAGTAGTAAGCAATAATCCTGTCTCCAATAAGAAAAGAGGGCAAATACCCTAGGTTGTTACCTACTAAATCCTACCCATGCAACATGGCATCAACTGATTCCCTCTCTCCATTTCTCCCTCCCTACAGACACACACACACACACATACACACACATATACATACATACATACACACACACAGAGATAGGAGGAGGGAGAGAGACAGACAGAAGAAAAGAACATGTGAGAAAAGCAGTGTCAGACCCATGAGTAGTTCAAATGCCTACTCTAGAAGAGAGAACGAGTGTAGGAAAGTAAGCTCAAGCTGTGGAAGCTTAGCCATTATCAAACAAGACAAGGGCCGAGCTTTGCAATAGGAGGCTAGGCTGAGCTGTAACTCAGTAGGATTGGGTTTGCTTGGCATGTGTCACAGCCTAGGTTCAACACCAGCCCTGTAAACAAAACCAAACTCCAGGGTTCTTGTTGGACCGTGTTGATTTAAGCTCAACTGTAAAATGTTTGCCCCACGTGCATGAAGTTCTGGGTTAAATTCCTAGTTGACTACAATAAAACCCAAACTCAAAATTAATGAGCAAGTCTGTGAAAGAAAAACAAAATCAGTGATGAGCTCAGCGGGTTTATGGGTACACTACACAATCCTGAGACCTGAGTTCAAGCCCTGGGCCCATGAAAAGAGCCCGCTCCATGAACTTATCCACTGACTTCCATACTCCTGTGTTGGCACTTGAGGCTCTTCATATGTACGTTATGCCTGCATGTATATGCTATTTAAATAATAAATGAGTAAACAATTTTTCAAAAGGAAGATACATTTCCTTAGTTGTAGGTATTGTGTCTGGCATTTGTGTGTGTCCTGCCGGCGTAGATGTTCAAGTCCGAGGCAGAGGTTCTCTTCTATTGAAGATTCCCTTTGTCCTCATGGTACACAGTGGTACCTATGTATTTGCGATTTCCCAGTTATACTCTATACCTATAACTTTTTCGTGGAGTGATTGACCTTTGGTAAAACTCTTATCTTAGTAAGACTTAATGAAAAGTTCCGCATTTGAAACTTAGCTCTGCCTAACATAAGCCAGCTCATCACTGATGCTCACCTGGAAGCTCATCCATGCTAGCTTGTTTGTACAGACCTGTGTCATAGTGTATTGTTTTTCAGGGAACAGGAATCTATAAAAGTCAATTTCTTAACCCGGGGATGGATTTTTCACATAGGCAAGACCTTATAAAACTCTTAGGATGGAACTAAAACCTGTTCTGTTACTAGAACGCACCATGAGTGGAATGGATATTTCCATGGTGTTACGGAGGAAACTGAGTCCTCAAGTTAGTTTGCCTTAGTTCAGATCCAGGTTCTCCCACTTACTAGTACCATGATTTTGAGCTGTTATATGTCTGTCCTCTCATTGTCTAAATCCATAAAATTAATATAATAATAAATGTTTTCCTTGCTATGAGAATAGAGTGAGTTAAATCATTTGCATATTTGGGAGCATGACAGTTTTGTCTTAGTATTATCATAGGTAGATCATAAGGTATATAGGTGAAGGACCCTGGCCCTCACATTAGACATCTATGTTCAAGTCTGTGCTTGGTCACGTATGCAATTCAAAAGCGCTATGCAATCTCTCTACATCTAAGGTTTCTCATTAATGAGATGTATTATAAGAATTAAATTTTTTATGCAAATGACTTTACCTAGGTAAATGTTATTGAAGTTTTTTTTCCCTCAGTTCCCATACAGCTAGATGATTTCTTCATCAGGCTATGTTCGGCCATGGTCTAATGACATATAGGTAGCCTTTGCTACCTTTTATATTAAACAGTTTTCAGATTGAGGAAAGTATTTTGAGTATTATAGTAACACCAAGTGTTAATATGTATAGAATATGTTCTTACCTCTCCACCTTCAGTTTCACTTGGTTAAAAAAGAAATCATTAGAGCAGGTTATTTTTCATTCCAGGCAGACTCATGCTGGTTGTGAAGTGAGGTTTCCCAGGTAAAGATTTATCCCTGTTTTCACAGAGCTCATCTGTCTGCAAAGTCTTGGCATCAGAGCCCCTTAGCTTGTTTCTGAGAGGCTCCTAGGAAATGCGATTACACTCAATCTTCATCTTGAAGTTCCCTATGCAAATGCAGGAGGCTCTTGCCTTGAGAAAAACCTTTAAAAGTTGCACAGTTCCCCAGAAGCAGAGGTTGGGAGGAGGCATGCTTTGTGTCATACACATTAATTCAGCTGGCACATTACAATGTTAAACTAAATGACATTATTACAAAGCTGTGCTAAGAAGTGTTGACAGGTCCATATGGTAATTTTACAATGTATAATGAACACACAGACTCCTTTCTTGCAGAAATTTATAGTTCAAATCTATACCCAGGATATCCAGTTTTATTTCCAGAAACTTAAATTGACTTATTACGATGTAGTGAATGTATAAATTAGTTCCAGTAGTTAAACTGAAACATTTCCCTACAGACTCAATTAGATTCATTAATCTGCTGTGTAGACCTGTAAACGGACCATTGTTCTTTTCCCCCCAAAATGTCAAAAACTATTTCTCTAACTATAAAATATTTCCTACAAAAACTGTTTTAAATGGTCAGAATTATTGTATATTAGAAACCCAGTACTACAAATTATCTTATTGCCCAGGCACCTTTTTTTTTCCCAAAGAAAAATAGGGTTCAGCCCTTGGCGAGTAATTTAATGGGGTTACTGACTAGATTCAGGGCTCTGTCACACTGAAAATGCTCTGAAATTAAGACAAGATCATCTTTACCCTTGTCCTCCTGAATAAATCAGCAGGCATGGGGCGTATTGTGTGTATTCCTAACTCGGCAGCCTTTTCATTTTAAGACTCTTGTGCGTGTGCCTCCCTCGGCCCAAAATGGGCAAGCGTATCAGTCCATTCTGACATTGTGAGGGCAGAATAAAATCATAGGGCCTGTTAATGAA
Source organism: Alexandromys fortis (assembly GCF_014885135.2). Classification (NCBI taxonomy): domain Eukaryota; kingdom Metazoa; phylum Chordata; class Mammalia; order Rodentia; family Cricetidae; genus Alexandromys; species Alexandromys fortis. The sequence goes on from NW_026067899.1 coordinate 13,101,470, forward strand.
TTCCATTTCAAATGAAACACACCTGTGTCCTTCCGGCTTCAAAATACCACCCTCCATGTGGGATCTGGGGAGACTCTGTCACTGCAGAGCTCCCAACCCAAATCTTATTCTTTTTAAGCTACTATAGAGGAATTTAAAAACAAGCTTGTTTAACTGATTGATGAAGGTGGCTGTTTTTACTTACTGCATGATTTTTGTTTTTTTTTTTTTTTTGCTTCTGTGATTTATTAAACATCGTTGTTTGAAAAATCTTTGCCACTGCCACCTTTGACATTTTTTTTTTTTTAGTGGCTTGGAGCCAATAATCTTTTCAGCGTTGCATTTAATGCTAACGCGGGTTATGTTTTTTTAACGTGTGGATCACCATGAAACTTCTCCCTTTAGAGTGGAGAGGAGTCCCAGAGTCAGTCTCAGAAAGACGGACGCTAACCCAGGTAGGCTGTTACTGGTATAATCGGAAACTGAAATGCTTAAATTTGGATGTGTATAACAGGAAAGAATTGCAGCTCTCTTTGAAAGGAAGAAAAGAGCAGTATATATGATTGTGATGATGTCACCCAAAGGAAATAATGGAAACAAACATTCCTTAGAAATCATTTGGAAACACGAGTTCTACAATCATGTCTCTGTTTGCCTCCACCTCTTCCCTTAGTAATTCCTTCATTCTTAATCATTAATGCTTCAAATTCCAGGTGCATTATCTCTACAGTAGTGGATGGAAAATGAGATGCTGAAAACTCTCAGCTTTCATGTTATATACAATGTCCTCTCCCTGTTCTATCCCAAGTGTAGCAGAAAGAGATGTTCATGCCCTACACTGTTTCTCTTCATACTGCTTTGTTCTTCTGGGACAATCCACAGGGGCTAGAAGTGGGCAGCAGGTTGTTAGAGGAAGAAGGGACAGCTCAGAATAAAAATCCATTACTCTGAATAGCATTGAAGAAAAGGTACAAAAAGAGAGGCAGTTTCCAAGAATGGGTGATGGGGTCAGAGCATGGGCTGATTATGCTCATATAACAAATACCATTGGCCATACTTTGTAATGACCTTCATTATTATCCTCCAGCCAAGATGGTGGAGACAGCTGGAGGGGAAGGTGCTCCAAAAGCAGAGATGTTGGACTTTTCCTCCAGGATGATATTTCCAGTGAGAAATATAATGTGTTGGAATAATCAGCTTCCTGTTCACAGTTCCATGTTCATCTGCTCACAGGACATGCACAATTTTCCTGCCAATGTACAGCGTAACATTTCCTTCCCCCACCCTTTCCCTTTCATTAATGTGGAGGTGGGGAAGGGGTGTGCCAGATTCTTCTTCAAACATATTTCCCCCTAATTTTTCAACTTATCACCTCCTCTCTTGGAATCCCAGCTCTCCTGACAAATGGAGGAGTTGTTGCCTGTGCAAATCTGCTCGATGCTAATATCTGCACCTGTACTCATGGGCGGCGGCAAGGCAGCCACACATGCACAGTCGGGACGCATTTCCCACACACGGAAAGGACAGGAGACCTGATATCAGCAAAACCAGCTCAAGTGCTTCCCTGACCTTTTGGATTGGTAAGGGATCTATCTGTTCAGGCAGCTTTCCCCATGGCTCAGCACACTGAGCTTCAATTCAAGTAGTCAGGGACTAGCTCCCATGTGCCAGGTGCTGCGCATGAAGCAAAACACGGAATATATTGTCTCTGCTGTCCAAAACACTGCCATCTTCATGGAGTGACCAGAAGGTCTCACCTATGAATGTGGTATATAAGACTTTGAGGGCATAGTTAATAAATTTGATGCCAATAATCCGAAAATGGTTCTTCCAAATGAATTTAAAAGGTGAACTGGATGTGATATCAGGAATGTAAGACAAACCATAGTCACTGGTATTGTCCTACGCAGACTTCGTTAGAAAGAGAATCATCTAGAATGAAAATAGGAAAACTTACCAGGCAAACTCAGCAGGCGGTGAGACTGACGGACCCCCCTCTGTCCTCATCAGAAAGAGAAATGAGGGAAGAGATGACAGAGGAGGAAAGAACACAGAATAAGCCAGAACTGGGCCTTGGAAGGAAAGGGGGAAACGCTGAAGTGCGGCTTATTCTCCACAAAAAAAATTTAGCAGTATTTCTAGAGGCCCTACCGTTTTCCAGAAACTACCACATGGCACCTGCCCTTTACACTTCATGCATGAACAAATTGTCTCTAGGAGTAGAAGACTTGTTCAAGATGTCAAATCTAGCAAATAGCACAGCAAGGAAAAGAACCCATGGTCCTGGATAAAGAGAACGAGAAAAATTCACTAAGACAATTAAAGGTGGCCATGGGCAAGTGTTTCTGAACTTCCTGTCATGGTACTTTTTTGTCCTCACTGTCTTCTGCAGAGTCTGCCCTTCTAGACAACTCTAGATAGCACACTGAGCTCAGTAGTTCCTGTCAATGTGGTGCATCTAGAGTCGCCTGGGAAGAGGGAGCTTCAATCAAGGAATTGCTTCCATCAAGCTAACCTGCAGCCCCATATGTGAAGCATCCTCTTAATTGCTAATTGACTTGAGAGGGCCCAGCCCACCGTCAGCAACACCAGTCCTAGGCAGGCAGGTCTGTGTTTGTGGGAAAGAGAGCTGAGCAAGGGGAAGCAAGCCAGTGAGGAGCATCCTCCCAGTTTCTGCTTCAGGTTCCTGCCTTCATTTCTCTCAATGATGAACTGTAACATGAAGTGAAACCTTTCTTTCTCCACTTATCTTGGTCATGATATATATATACAGCAACAGAAAGCATATAAGGACATCCATAATGATAAACAAACCTTCAGCTGCAGGAATTTGTTTATATTTTCAGTAGGATTAGCAGTTAGTATAAGGGAGTTACAAGACCTCTCTGTTCATCTCTAGTTACCTCTCAGTCTCTGCTCTTAGAATTAGATGTTCCTGATCATATTACTAACTGACAGTCTTTTTATAATCTGTGTGCAAGTTCTCTAAAAGAAAATAGTAATAAGTGCATAATTGTTACTGCTCTATGAACCGAAGTTTTGGAGTGAGTTCTCACAGACTGCGCACCTTGAACAAAAAGCTGTAGTATATAGATGATTGCATTGTTATTTGGGTGATGATTTCATCAATATTTGAAAAGACTCCATTCCCACATCTAAAAAGAAAAGCTAGAAGATGTTACAGATTTGGACTCTGAAATCAATGATACATTGATCTCGACTCACTCAAAGAAAACCTGAAAATGTTTTACTTTATGAAAATATGAGGTACATTGTCTAAACAAAGTGCTATTACATTTATATTTTTCAGTTCAGTAATTATCCATGATAGTTCTTGATCATAACAGTGATTAAAAACAAGAATTGGGCAATCATGGACTCAGTTTCTACCTTGACCACAAGTTATCTTTTATGGCTTTAATAAATTATCCAAATTTTCTATGCCTCTTTTTCTTCATGTGTAGAATTGCTGTCAATATTTAATAAGGTTTATGTAAAGATCAAATTAAATAATATTTGTAAAATGTAATCATATAATAAGTGATATATTGGTCTTAACAATAATTTGATAATGTGTTAAGATGAATAGATGCCCATGTAGAAAAGTGACTACAAGAGAATTAAACAGAAGGAGTTATAAGTAAAATAGTTATATTTTAAAACTTCAGGTGTGTTGTAGGTTTTTCTTTACAAGAAAAATAAATAAAACAAAATGTCCTTCTTTTTATCCAATCATAGAATCATGAACTAAGAGAAAGATATGGTGCTATTTAGTATCTGATACAGTTTGTCAGTAGACTTCTAACAAGTTCATGAGTTAAAGGACAAGCCCTCTACTTTGCAGTCCTGCAGCATGTTGAGTGGAGGCACCCACAAAGTGGATTGTGTGACCTTAACCCCTATGTCCTCCTTTTTGCTTTCTGGCTATAAATTAAAAGGATCACTTCATCAAAGGCTCTTATTAGGATAGGTCACCTCACCACTGACCAACAAAATGAAAACCCATCAAAGGCAAGGACCTGAAAAACAGGTGACTGGAATAAACCTTTTTCTTTGTAAGTTAACGATTTCAATGATTTCGTTCTAGGAATAGAATGGTGACAAACACAGCAGCCTACTTAATTTTAACCTGTGTTCCTTCAGTAACTACCTTTGCCATAAATGTTTCTAAAGGACATCTTATATAATCTTCCTAAAATTAGTGTGGGTGGTAATGACCACATATGAAGATGAAACTAAATCTCCATGCTGTACAGTTGGTGGAGACAAGATTTTATGCATAAATGGTGGTAGCACATTGTGAAACTGTGTATAAACATTAAAGTGCAAGGTTCATAAAACAGATTAATCACAGTTTACTGTGTGGTGTGTTTTTAAAAATGTCATTGATGACCTTTTGGTCCTGAAGACGAGCAGTGAAGACAAGCAGTACCACTTGAGTTTGGGGGGACATATTCAAAATAATTTCTTTTGATATATGAGAACATTTGCATATCCAACGCCTGCTTCTCTACAGGACTGTGTTTTTTGTGAATGATCAGCTCACTAATTAGCCAATTATCATTGCAAATAGAGAACAGGACAAAAAAATCACAAACTGTTAGTAACTTAAAATAGCAATCTACATCATTACATATGAAAGAAGAGGCTAAGAAGAATAAGAGGCTGAGTATCAGAATGAAGCTGGTTTTAAACCTTTGCTGAGATAAAAATAACATTTTTAAAATATGGTGTCACTTCTGAGTAATGAGTGTAAATTTCCACATCTGCATGACTAATACCAAACAATGTGTGTTCTATCTGTAAGATAATACAAAGTAGCTTTGAAACATTTCACAATCTTTCTTACAAATAATCCCAAAGTATGCAAAATCTACTTATCATTCTCATTATTACTGCTAACTGCTGGTATTAACTGCAGCTAATTTATCAGTTTCTCCAAATGATGAAGGAGGAATACTTCTAGCATCTGGAGTCTGGTAGTTAGGGAGAATCGCCATAATTAATACAGTAAAGCCATCTGCAAACCTAACTTGGAAGATCATTCATATACAAACCAGAGTGTCAAAACATCAGCAATTAGATGTCAATACACACACACAAAAATAAAGCTAACGTACAAAACCCCCAAAATCCTTTTCACTGTTCTGTAGTCAGTCTCTTGTTGAGAATGTTTCCCACAAGCTCCGGTGTTGGGTATTTGAACACTAGGTCCCCAGTTAGTGGTATTGTTTGGAGAATTTTAGGAGGCACGGCCTTATTAGAAAAAGCATGTCGCTGATGGAAGGCTTTGAGTACTTAAAGCCTTGCCTAACTTTCTGTCCACTCTCTGTGCTTTGTACTTGTTTTTTGAATGTGTGAACTCTTAGCTCCACCATGCCTGCAGCTAGCTGCCATGGTGGACTCTTATCCCTCTGTCACTGCAAGCCCAAATACACCCTTCCATCTATACATTGCAGTGATCATAGGATTTATCACAGCAACTGAAAAGCAATCATTGCATATTCTAGACTTAACAGCTATCACAAACCCCAATTGATGGAGGAGGGTCATCTTTCTATCTGTTGTTTCATTGGTTAAATAAAGAAACTGCCTTGGCTCTTTAATAGGACATAAAATTAGGCAGGCGGAGTAAACAGAACAGAATGCTGGGAGAAAGAAGCTGAGTCAAGGAGTAGCCATGGTTCTCCCACTCCAGACAGACGCAGGTTAAGATCTTCCCTGGTAAGCCACTTAGTGGGCTACACAGATTATTAGAAATGGGTTAGATGAATATGTAAGAGCTAGCAAATAAGAGGCTGGAACTAATGGGCCAGGCAGTATTTAAAAGAATAGAGTTTCCATGTAATTATTTCGGGGCATAAGCTAGCTGGCAGCCGGGAGCTGGGGCGGCAGGGAAGCGACCCGCTGCTCCTCTCAACACCCAATAGTGTGTAATGTGTATGCAAAGAAAGTATATTTCTAAGTAAAAGTTTTTAGTATTCAATATAACATGCTCCTTCAAAGATGACGACTTAAAATCCCTATCTGTTTGATGGACATATGTTTCACTAAGAGAACTGTCATGTTCTAAAAGTACTCCACTGGGTCCAGAACACCAGGACATGTTAATGTTTGGGTGAAATGACAAAGGTAAAATCCTAAGTTGTACACAAGAGAGACCTAGACTCTGACATTTCGGAGCTCCACAGTGTTAGCGTGTGTCTGCAAACTCAAGATCCAAAAGTGCCTCAACTCTCAAGAAAAACATTTAACTTGCAATGGATTTCTTTGAATTGACCATATTTTTTGTAACTTCTGGGCAAATATTTCTTGCAAACACAGGCACAAAAAAGGACTACACATTTAAATTATTAGACCACTAATTAACCATTGAGGTTTTTTATATGTGCTCTTTTCTATTTTCTTTTCATGTTACACAGTTTCTAATTTTGGTGCTTGACTTGAACTCTGTAAATTATAGTATTTGGGTACAAATTTTTATCTTTTGCACTTTTCTTGATGACAGATGCCAATTTATTCATGCCTCTCTCACAACCCAGGGTCATGCCTTGCATAGTGTATATACTTGATGATTTATATGTTGAACAAAATGATTTACAGTTTGCATATCTCAGTGGTGGGGTGACTATTCTTTCCTCTACCACAGCATCTCAAAGCTCTGGAGCTGTGTTCTTGTTCAAAGCAAGCGCTGAATGCCTGGTTCCATCAGCATGCTCCGCCAGTAACTCCACCCACAAAAGATGCCAAGGGAAGCATCACTGTTCCCGTGGCTTCAGGCAGATGTGAAAGATGCTGAAAAGCCTGTTGAACTTCCTCCGATTTGTGATCCACAATGACAAATACCTCCATATCTCTTTTTGAACATTTCCTGCAAGCTGGTATTGCCTTCTGTGGAACACCCCGCAGCTGCATGAGGGCTCATTCCCTACATCAAATTTCTTTGAGCCCAAAATTTCAGCTGCTGAAATACTGACTGATAGTAGAAACTTATTTCTTTATTTTCATTATTCAAATCTGGGGGAAAAAAAAGTCTAAAGGTTTCAACCTTTGATGAGTGTGAACTGTATTAAAAGAACATGAAACGCTGCAGCCCCAGATTCCTAAAGTGCTTTAGGATTATTGGCATAGTGGATGGAAATGACAAAGTGATCTCTCCCTAGGTCAGTATCCGAGTCTACACTGAACTGCAGTCGGAGAATGTTTGACCTCTTATACGCAATTATTTTTAAACATATACTAATTGCAAAATGTAAAGTGTTTCATCATGGCATTTCTCTATGTGGATATGATGTACGTTTAGAACAATCACCAATCGACTATTCCTCTTTTCCCAGGCTTCCTCTTTCTTCTTTTGGTAGTTGATGTTTTACTTTCAAATTCTCCTTTATTTTATTTCGTGGATATTCCAAATGTGAAAAGCATGAGAGTTTTGTCTTTTCTGGACTGGCTCGTTCTACTCAACATAATGATCTCCATTCTGTAGCTATTATTAAAGGCTATTAGAATTGATATTTAAATTCAAAGCTTCTTTTGTTTTTATGTAATTTTTAAGTCATCATGATTTCTACAAAGAAATTACAGATTTTTTTATTGTGATGCTTTAGGAATTACCATATAAGTCTATGACCAACTAAAATTTTTTTAGAAATGTTTATACTTGTTTGATTTGTGTGTGTATGTGTATGTGTATGCACTCAGATCATGCATGTGTTTATGTATGTACATGCCACAGTGCCCATGTACGGATCAGAGGCAAACACTGGAATTTGGGTTTCTCCTTCTATCCGTGAGTTCCAGGGACAGAACTCAGGTCACAATGCTTGTGTAGCAAGCTTCTTTATTCATTGCAACATCTTCATCTGAAATGTCAGCAAAGCTGAAATTTTAGCCCATAAACAGTTTACCAGTTTTTAATTTTTATCTCTGTTGAGTTTTATAGTTTTCATTGTACAAGACATTTCTGAAAATCATCCATAAATATTCTATGATTTTTAGGAAAATAAATATCTGTAAAGTAATACCAACCCAATTCATATTTTAAAATGTCATAGTCTCATAGTTTCATATATAAGTAGTTTTTATTGTATAAAGAACTCCAGTTTATTGCCCAGTAGTCATGATAAGTAACTCAAAGTTTTATGTAGATAGCAGAATACTCTGTGTGAATTTTGAATTGCCTAAAATTATGCTGGGGCCAAGATGTTCAGGGAAATGTTAAATATGAAGTGGTGAAAGCTGACGTCCTTATGTCTCCCTAATCCTGAGTGACCTTTCACTAAGAAGCATGGTAGCTGTGGGTGTTTCATACATGCACTTACAGAAATGCCATAATTACATCGCAATTTTAAAAGTTCTCCTTCTTCATTTATTATGATAAATCATATGTTCACTTGGAAGAGGAAAATTTTCATGGGGTCCTACCCTCATACAAAGGATAACAGGTAACAAATGCTTGCTGGAAGAAGAAGATGAGCCTTCTTCATGATTATCTTCGCATTGTTGAAAGTAAATACGCAAAACAACAAAAGCCTATTCAGCATTTTATCTGTGTGTCTGTCTATCTATCTATCTATCTATCTATCTATCTATCTATCTATCTATCCATGTCTACATATATATGATAGACATACATATAAATTAGATAATAATCAAAGAAAAGGAGGCTATCAACTTGTGAGGAGAAAGTTATGGAGGGATCAAGGGAGGATAGCTGGCAGGGAATAGAGAGAGGAAAAAGAAAGGAGAGAGTGATATATTTCTATTTCAATAAAAAATATATTTAAGGGTTGGAGAGTGGGCTCAGTGGCAAGAAGCACTTGTTCTTGCAGAAGGCCCAGCTTTGATTCCAAGCATCCGAGCTTACAACCATATGTAGCTCCAGTCCCAGGGCATCTGAAACCCTCATCTGACCTTCTCAGGCATCAGACACACGCATGGTGCACATACATAATGGCACACAGAACATTCATATACATAGAATAATAGAATAAATAAGTCTAAAAAATGCTTAAAGGTCTTTTAAGACAGAAAACAAACAAAAATTGAAAGATGTACAAAACTAACAACTGACCATATGTTTAAAAAGTGACCAAAAATGAATATATTTAAAAAAGACAATTGGGTTTGTAGTCATTTACCAATTTGGTGAATTTCTTAATTGAATTTTAAAATTAAACCAACCTTATAGTTTCAAGAGAGTCATACTAGGTCACAGAATAATGCTTATTCCTATATTCAGTAAGAAAACATGTTGAGATATTGTGCTCCCATGAATTGGAGATATTCATTCTTAATGTACTCCTCTTCTTATAGTGGCTTGAAAATTAATTAAAACCAAATAATTTTGACCTTAAAAATTAAGTTGGAAATATTCACAATTTTTCTATTTATTTAAGTTCTTAAATATTTGCCACTTAGGGTATTGCGGTCTAGAGATTTCTTTTTGGCAAAACAACAACAACAACAACAACAACAAAACAACTAGGAGTTCAAATTACTTAATTCATATAAAGTTATATAGGTATTCAATCTGATCTCATCAGTTTTCACAATTTCTTACTTCACGGATACTATTGCTTTTATATAAATTGTTAAACTTGTCAAGAGGTTTTGTAGTATTATCTTAAATATCATAGTGTTTCTAAAATCTCTAGCATTCCATCCTTGGTTCCTGACACAGATGACTTCTGTCTTTTGCCTTTATGTTTTCTTGATTAGTTGGAAATGTATCACTTTTATTTTTTGTTTTAGAGATTTATGATTTTTTTTTCATGGACTTTTGTTCGACTCATCTGTCTGTTGTTTTATTGCCACTGTTACTGTTTCTGGTCCCCTTCATTGTGGTTTTGTATGGGAACTGATCCAGAATCACAATATAATAGTTCAACACTTGTGATATAAACGTTATGCACCCTAATGTATATGAGGTTTGTGTGTATGTGTATGTAGATATATGCATATGTCATTATATAAAAGTATATGTATATATGTATATACATATTATTTATATACAGTATAAAGTCAAATGTTTTCATTTTAAAGGTTATTGTCAGTGTTACAGAAGCATTGTGAGAGAACCCCTTCACATCTGGCCATTCTCAACATGAGCCAGAGAAGTAGTGAAGATCTTGGAGCATTCTTACAAAATAAGAGTATTAATTCATATATGAGGAATCAGTCCTTTCCTAAAGATCTCACTTCTTTTTTATTGATTTTTATTGAGCTCTTTATTTTTCTCTGCTCCCCTCCCTGCCTCGCCTCTCCCTTTCAGCCCTCCCTCATCTCCCATGCAAGATCTCACTTCTAAAACTAACACAGCGGAATTAAGTTTCAACAAGGGTTAGGGAAACATCAACATGTAGCCTCTAGTAGGAGATTTAAAAAAAAAGAGAGGGAGATGGAGGGAGGGAAGGAGAGAGGAGGAAAGAAAGGAGAGAGAAAAAGAAAAAAAAGGAAGGAGAACCATCAGGAAGTTATATGAATTAAAGGCAATCATCATTTTCAAGGAAGAAAGGGCCAGATGTTTTTAGTTTTTAAGAAGACAGATATCAAAATTCTTTTTTAAACATGTACTTGATGGATCGGAAGCTTTTGTGCACTGAAATACACTAATATTTGTTCTTTGTGTTAGTGGACAGAGTAGGCGATGTTGATACAAGGTATAGCTGTGTGTAGCAGATCACACTTACTGAATCATGGTCATATTAATTCAATCTAAGGACAGTTCAAGCTTCTAGATGCCACAATATTTATTCTACTTAATCTTAGTTGCTTGCAGTAAAAGTTTCTAAGACCAAGTGGGTGGAAAGAGAAGATTGTTTTCTTGGAATAAATAAATAGATGAGACAACCTGGAAAAGACAGAATATCCTGAAAACACAGAGGTCCTGGAGATCTTGGTGCTGGGTCAGGGAGACAGGAGGATACACTGCAGGTCATTATTTCTCCCAGTGGTATGCTGAATAGTTTCTCAAAGGAAAAACAAACTCCAATACACTCAGAGGAACTTTGAGTCACTGGACATTTTTGCCTGTTGCTGCCTACTTAGTCCAGGAAGAAAGTGATCATTCATGAGTCAGACCCCTTAGCTTTGCCTCTTGCACTTAAACATGACAATGGGATATTGTAGAAAGGAATTTGCATCAAATGATCTGGAAAATATTTGAAATAAACCAGAACTTGGTTGGTTCTATTTGTCCTTGGTGTGGGTGGGCAAAAGATAGAATTTTCTCAGTAAACTGTTCTGTGGAACAAGCCCACTGTTACTGGAAACTGAAGGCAAGGGAACTGGGGACTAATGGAATAGCACAGGTTAGGCTTGATATGGTCTTGACCACTCAGTGAGGTGGTGTGTGCATCCACACAGGTGAAATGGGCCAAGCCTTTCTTTATGTTTTATTTGTGTTACTTAGCTTTTACATTGATGAAAATTTGATTACAATAATATTTACAACTTAACTTGTAAATGCTGCAAATATTTATGATTAGAAAATAATCAATTGGTCTTCCCTTCATGAAGCTAAGGCCTGTAAGCAGATACAGGCATCAATCTTACAAAATATGACTGAAGTGCATAATCCTAAGAGAAAGAACAAAATACTACAAAAATCACAATGAAAGAGAAATTTACTTGGTTAGGGAACCATGTTAGGTACCACTGGGAAATTAGAGATAACTAAAAGAACTCAGGTAAGGGTACCAGTACCAGGCATTCTACACAAAAGGAATCAATGCTCTCTCTCTCTCTCTCTCTCTCTCTCTCTCTCTCTCTCTCTCTCTCTCTCTATGTGTGTGTGTGTGTGTGTGAGAGAGAGAGAGAGAGAGAGAGAGAGAGAGAGAGAGAGATTGGCAAACTAATAGTTAAAGAGAAAATGGTAAAATAATAAAGACAAAAGCTTTCAGGACAAGTTAAAACAGAATGTACGTTTATATCTACTTACATATGAGGATACAGAGAATAAAAATAAAAACAGATATTAAGACAGAAGGCATTTCAGGAACTAAGTCAATTTTTAAAGTGTTAAGAGCAGTCATCAAGGGCTTGGGCACAGGTCATCGTTGGAAGCCTTGCCATCAATCACATGGTCCTTGTTTTGATAAAATTATGTCAGTCATCCAATGAAATCCAATGGGTCTAAGTTTTTATACAACTATTAAGTTTCAAAGCATACAGAGCAAAGTTGACAGAACTAATTATGGAGATGGACATATACAGCAATCACATAGGAATGTTTTACCGTATGTCTTCTGATATCATATCACAGAGCACAGGAAAAATAAACAGAACAACAGGAAGATCTAAATATCTTCAAGACTTAGCCTATTTATAAATAAAATTTATAAATGTATCTTACAGGGGCATGTTGACAGAGGTTTCTGTTCCACCCCGTCCTGCAGTCATTCAGTTCCAAAGAAACACACAGAGGCCTACATTAATTATAAACTGGTTGGCCTCTTAGCTCAGGCTTCTTATTAACTAAAACTTATATCTTAAATTAACCCATAATTTGTGTCTGTGTTAGCCACATAGGTTGGTACCTTTTATCATTGAGGCATTCTCATCTTGCTTTGTCTGGATCTAGGTGATGACTATAGACTAAGCCTTTCCTCTTCCCAGAATTCTCCTATTCTGGTCGCCCTGCCTATATTTCCTGCCTGGCTACTGGCCAATCAGCATTTTATTAAACCAATACAAGTGAGAAATATTTACAGGGTACAAGATTATTGTCCCCCAGTAGTGACAGAATGAGCCTTCATGTAAAAATAAAGGGGAAGGGGAATGGACACATGTTTAAATTGACAATATATGGAGCCATGACTCAAAATTTTAACAGCTTGTCAGAAAACTATTTTTGCTTTGTTTCAATAATTTTCGACTGATTGATTATAAATTGTTATTTTTAATAAGATGTTGATGTTTGATTATTACCTGAGAAAACTGTATGGCAGGAAAAGCTGGGTACACAAATAGGCCTGCAACTTTGGGACTTGTGAGCTATTGCTGTCTTGTTTATCATGTCTGCTCCTGAAGGGAGCATGCCACTGCTGTCCCGAAGAATGAACATTTGTCAAACAGTCCATCTGGAGAATGATGACATCCTGAAGCTGAGAGACCTTAAATCTGTTCACTCACAGAACCAACAAAATTCTTGGCCATGATCTAAAATTAAAGCATTTTATTTGTTGGTGGGTTATGGTTTGAATGCAAACTGTCCCCACAGGCTAATTTGTTTAGCAGCTTGATTATTATCTGATTGGTTTGTTTTGGGAAGTTATGCAATCTTTGGGACAGAGAAAGAAGAAAGAAGAACTGGGTCTCCAGGGACAGACTTCGAAGCATACATCTATTTCTGGTTCAGACTCAAAATATCCACTTCCTGATATACTGCATTGAAGCAGTTGGCACCACAGTCTTATGCCACCGTGACTCCTCTGTTATGATGGACTGATGTCCCCTGACACAATAAGTCAAAATAAACCTTTCTTTCCATAAACTGTCCCACACCAGAAAATAGCAGAGTCCAAGATGAGTACTAACTATCTCAGCACAATGAATTCTGACTTTTAATAGCAAGAAGTCTGAAATGGTAAATTCTGGTTCGTTCAAGGCAGTTTGTGGTACTTTATTATGGCAGCTTTAGGAAGATTTTAGAGTTGGCTGTTTGACAATACTAACAGAATCAATGCATGCAGAGTAAGACATTGATTTCTCGTCTGATCAATTTTCATGCCATAGCAAGTTTAGTTTCCCTGCTTTTGTGTACCCTGCCATGTCTCTTGTTGATATTCAGATCCACTCTTTACAGCCAGATAGAATGTAAGGTATTATTTCAATTTTCTAAAATTCTTTAAAATTTTCTCTGTGTCCTAATATGCGTTCAGTTTCATAGAACATTCCATAGTCTGCTGAGAAGTGGTATAGTTTTTAGTATTTGGGTGTAATATTCTCCTTATATCTGTTTGATTTCGGTTTTTAGTTAACAATGGGGTTTTTGTATCTAGTTTTTGTTTGAATGACCTTTCTCGTGGTGAGAACAGGGTGTGGAAATCATAGCCTATCACTGTGTTGGGGTTACTCTGTCAATCTATGATTTTTAGATCTAATAGTGTTTGTTTTATGAAATTGAGTGCCCTGTGTTTGGTACATAAATTTTTAGGATTATAATTTTCTCCTTATGGATTTTTGCTTTAATGAGTTTGAAATGAGCCTCCCCGTTTCTTTTAGCTAGCTTTGGTTTGGTCTCTTTTGTCAGATATTAAAATAGCTATGCCTGCTTGTTTATTTGTTCCAATCGCTGGTATTAGCTCTTCTAAATTTTTTTTTAATCTTAAAGTGGTGTACATTATTGTTAGTGAAGACTGCTTCTTGGAGGAAGCAAAAAGATTAATCCTGTTTTCTGATACAATCAGACAAGTCAAGTACATATTCACTGCTGGTAAGCACCCACACTAAGGTTATCACTATGGGAATCAGTGTGGAGATTTCTCAAAAAGCTGTTAATTCGAGTATACCATCCTTGGGCACAGATCCAAAAGTCTCTATATCTTACTACAGAGATATTTGCTCTTCCATGCTCATTGCTGATTTATTCATAATACATAAGGAATGGAAACAATGTAGATATGATATTCATCACATAGTGATTGATAATAGAAATGTGGCATGCTTACAGAATGGAGTGTTGTTTAACTCATTACGATTATAGAATCCTCAGGTAAATGGGTAGAATTGGAAATCATCATCCTGCTCTAACTCAGATCGAAAGATAAATATAGCCTGTTTTTCCATTCATGTACAGATGATAGCTTTGCATCTTCACGTATGTGCATTTTACTTGGAACTCTAGTCAAGGGCCTTTCAACGTGGGAGAAATAGACTGCAGGTATATAAAGGAAGAAAGGGTGAGAAACGGGACAAGAAGGATTAAATAGAGTGGGAGATGGGATGACAGCTTAGAACAAGTATAGGGAGAGATAATTAACATTAAAGACCTTTTGGAAAAAGCCTTGTAGAAACCTAATACTGTAGAAACCTCCTAAAACACACGCACATAACTCGAATGGTATTTTTCTATAAGAGGAGGAAAATAACCCAACTAGATACTAAATGCTAGCTAATAAAAATTCCAGTACTGGAATTGGTTATCTTTGAGTGTTAGTCAATGTGGTTCATAGAAACCCTCCCCAACATGTTAGAAGCTGTTGCCAATGCTTTTAGTCTTACTCTTCAGAATGTGGTGGTCACGCCCTATTGCTGAAAACACAATACGTTTTTTATCATAGACTATGGCTAAATCAACAAAATTCTAATTTTGAAGGTTCATTTCTACTGGCTAGCTTTCACGGTGGTGGACGGTCCTATGCAAGCTAATGGAAGAGAAAAGTAATCATTAATCTCACCCAGCTGTGAATAATAACAAGTAACTGCATATGCCCGCTAATTATATGGCAAGTATGTTATGGAAGCCGTCAACCACTTTCTAATTAGATGTGAGTCACCATCCATGAGATGGAACTCATACCTAGCACTGCTAATGAGGTCAAAAACCTGTGGCTGGATAGGTCTCAGGACCTAGTTGGAAAACCTAAAACTGTCATTCTGCTAAGTGGACATAGAACTAAAATGACTCCTGACGGCATATCAATATGCTTGTGAATGTCTTTATATCTCAGCCCTCATAATAGAAAGTTTCCTCTTGCAGTAGCTAGCAATTAACAAAGAAACGCAAAACTGGTGGTCAACACAGAGACTAAGGAGCTGTGGTCTGCTCAGTTCTAAATAGGATGTACACATCGCACACTTCCCTCCAAGACAGAGAGATTTTTGCAGAAGAGGGGATAGAAAAATTGTAAGAGCCAAACGAGGCGGATAACTTCCAGGAAAGTGTGTTTACTGACTTAACAGGGGAGTTGTACATAGGAATTCAGACTTGTTGTGGCAGTTTGCAGAGACGTGTAGAAGCTCAAGCTGAACCAAATCTCAGCATGGAGTTAGAGGACAGTAATGAAATCCCACCACTTAGATGAAAGGATACGGGCATTTGACAGCTTCTGGGATAAGGAGTTGACTTTCTTTTATGATGTAACCCCTGGTAGTTCAGTCATATTCCAGTGCAGGGCCCACTCTCCAGAGGAGCTAGGCAACACAAACTGAACTGGAAGAAAAAAGAAAGAAAATGAAAACTGGAAGGCTGGGTGGGTTGGTAGGGGTGAGGGTGACATTGGTTCTGGGCAGACTTTGGGGAAAAGGGAAGATATGTTCAAAGTGCATGGTATGAAATTCTCCAAGAATTAATAAAATACTATTTTTTTAAAAAAAAATTCCCAGTCTGGGCTGAGTGAGGTAACCCAGACCCATTAAGATAAACACCATGTGTATTCCGTTGTAAGTGGGTATAAGATGTAAAGAGGAGGATAATCAGGTAATCAGGCTACAATCCACAATCCCTGAGAAGGTAGATAACAAGAAGGCCCCTAAGACAGACGCGGCATGGATGGGATGACCCTGGGAAGGGGAAATGAATAAGATCTCCGGAGTAAACTGAGAATTTGGGAGATGAAGAGAGGAATAAAGGGGAAGGAGGGATGAAAAGGAGGGAGAAGAACATGAGGGGAAAGGGATGGTTGAGTTGGGGGAGGTACAGAGAAGAAGAACAAGGAAAGAAATACCTTGATAGCAGGAGACATTATGGGGTTAGGGAGAAATCTAGTGCTAGAGAAACTTTTAAAAATCTACAAGGATGATCCTGCAGAGGTTACCTTCCCCTGAAATCAGATTGGTGACTCTCCTAACTGTCATCATAGACCCTCCATCCGGTCATTGATGGAAGCACATGAATGTGAGTGACAGTTCTGTGGCTTGGGCAGTCTGTGAGGCCACGGGCAGTGGGACCAGAATTTATCTCTAGTGCAGAAACTAACTTTTTAGAGTCCATTCCGTATCATGGGATACTTTGCTCAGCCTTGATACGGTGTGGGGGGGGAAACAGCTTGGTCCTGCCTCAACTGAATGTCCCAGGCTTTGTAGACTCCCCATGGAAGGCTTTACCTAGCCTGAGGAGTGGATGGGGTTCAGATGGGGGAAGGCTGGGAGGGGGAGGGATGGAGAACTGTGGGTGGTTTATAAAATGAAAAAAAGACGTCTTTTAAACAAAAATATTTTTTAAAAAGATTCCCAGTCTGAATTTGAATCCCAGAATATTTTGCATTATGATTTGTGTAAGGTCAGATCCTGGCATGTATAACAAGTACTTCCCATGGCCAGGCACATTCAAGTAAAAATAGACAGTAAAAACAGAAAACTAAGCAGCATAGGATTCAAAGTATTCCTTTCTTCCTGCTGGATTCATCAAAATGCTTATTCATTCGTGTCTTCACTTTTCTTTGGTGGTCCATATATATTTTGTGGCACATGTCACAGTGCCTACTCTTCAATGCTCACAGTTTGTTACTGACCAAAGACATTTATGGTCATGTGACCGACGTGAGGACTTGGCTTACACTCACAGAAACAAGCTACTCCTATTTACTCGTGCTGATTGTAAATGCATCCTAGGATTTGCATCTAGGAGTGCTGATATGTCTCAGTGGGTAAAGGTGATTGCTGCCAAACCTAATGGCCTGCGTTTGATCCCAGAAACCCACATGGTAGAAGAGAATTGACTCCTGCAGTTTTTCCTCTGACTCCCACACAGTACCCTGACAGTTACATTCTCCCCAACAAAATTAATAACTAAATGTAAACAAAATGATTCTCAACTCTACTTCAAAATATTTTTAATATCATGGGAGAGGTGGGAAATTCATTATCATATGCGTCTAAATCACGGCCAGCAATATTCTCATCACAAACTTTTCTCTAATTAGGGTCCTGATTAAGACAACAAATCCCACATCTAGACCCACAATTTTGATCTATACCTTCACTAAAACTTAGTACTTTAAAAGAAAAACTTTTGAGTATATACTCACTACATTTTGAGAGGCCTAAACATTCTCTAATCCTCTATTCTGGGCATAGATTTCTGTCAAGACTTCATGCTTGAAAATTAATCTAACTAAATTATTTTGAGGTTATGCTATTCTTTTTGAAGAAAAGACTCAAAGAGCACATTTCCCTTATATGGAATTGAAATAGAAAATTAACAAGAAAAGCTACAGAAAATTCTGTTCAGAAGCATGAACACTTGCTATCTGTAAATGACATTGAACCAGCCCCACAACCTCAGGAGTTGAACAGTAATGAAAAGCAGATTTTCCACAAATCCTTTTATTAAAATGATTTTGCTTTAATCTCCTTCCCCTAAATTATTAGGGTGGAATTTTGCAAGCCCTCCTTCACTTAAGAAGGGCTGTCTATGGGGATGCTGAGGACCTTGAGAGCTGTGAGCTGCATCCTTTGTTTTCAGGCTATTTGTTGTTCTCCAGTCGCTGAGAAGTGGAGGGAACTTCAGTCACATTCTCTAGTGAGTATGATGTACTCTGAGTGGGAAATCATTAAAGCTGAAAACATCAATGGCAAAGATAAACAGGATTAGAGGCTAATATTTCAGAGTTAAAGGGTAGACTGAAAGGCAAATGAGCCAGGGACTCAGTGTGGCTTTTGAAATTTCCAAGACCTTGGCTATGCTTTGAAACATATTTGTCATAAAATGTGCCTTTTGACATGAACAAACCAAAAGTGAGTCTGGCTTTGAAGTTTATACCATTCTTTTAACATTTTCTTATAGGAAGCTTTCATTTTTTAACAGGATAATAGTGCTTATTTGGGGATAGTCTCCTGACCCAGGTCATGACCAGGCTTTGGTACAGGGCTCTTTGACCAGTATTAATGCTGCCTTCATGATACCCCCACCTTTCTCTGCCTCTGTGTTCTTCACAATGTGTGAGTGATACAGGCTCTTGCTCTTGCTATCGTGTGCTAAACTGAGAAAGCAGAAAGCTATAGAGGTTTGATATTAACCCTTTGATTCTCCGTATATGACTTACTTAGGAAGTTCTAGGTGATAATTAGCAAGGTTATAAGAGCAGTATCTGCAAGAATGGAACGTCTAGCTAAGGATGGGGAAGAGGGGTGATGGAAAGGATCATGGGTAATAAAAGATGATAGAGAAATGGCAGAGTCCATGGATATGGATCTATTCCAACTTGACCAAAGATCAGAGAGTTCAGGCCTATTCTTGCTCCTTCAAGGTTTTGACAGAAAGTTTGACCCAGGGTGTGGCAGCCTATAGGATGCTTGGTCCAAGGTGTGGTCACTGTATGTCCTGCCTAAACAACAGAATACTTATCTCAGGATATAGTTACTTGAAAGTTCAGGTATTGAATAGGTAATTGCCTTGTTCCTTGTTTGTATCATGGTAAAGAAGCCTTGCCTTCTTCCCTGCTTTTGGATCAGTGTATATAAAGCCTATGAAAAATAAATGTGGGCAAATTCAATATTCACTGGGTCACCCTCCTGACTCTATTCTGTGTCTCTGTTTATTTTGTTTGTATATCTGTTTTTTTTTTTTAATGCCTAACATTTCTAATCGACACACTCCTCCCTACCTTTGAATGTATGAGCCTGTAGAGGCTGGACCCCAATAGAGAAGTCGAAGATGAACAAAGTACCCTGTGGATATCCCTGTGTGTGCTACATGCTAGCAAAAAAGGAACTGAAAATGTAGTAAAGAAGAAAAATGAAGACAAGACATTGCTTTTTTTCTGAAATATAGTTTTATAGTAGTCATCACATGAAATAAATAAATATCATACGCTTATGCTTTGCCCAAAGGTGTTAGTCAATGAAAAATAGGAGCCATCAGTTACACCTGTCATAGCTGAGGTTGGAAAAGAAAATAATAGAACAAAAAGCTTTACTCCTAATTATTAGGTAATAGCAAAGTGATAACGAAGTCCTGAAGCCTAGCTGGGTGTGCACAGTGGAGGCCATGCTGAAAGCAGGGCTCCTGACAGGTGGGAAGGAGGAGGAATGTGACAGTGAGGGAAATTTGAAATGTTTGAAACCTGCGTGGAGTTCAGGGTGGAGATCTCTACAAGGCAGATTCTACTTTATTTGCTAATCACATTATGTTGCTCATTCTTTTCCTTCATAAATCCGATGTTTCTGTGTTAAGCACTTCTAAAAAGTAAGAACATAATCCCAACCCACTGTGCATAGTACCAAGAATAATGTCTCACTGGCACAGAAAATATGTGCTCTACAGATGAAAACAATCAGTAAGACCCTGCCAGCTCAGGAGGTAACCTGGTAGGCCTCACAGGAAACATAAGCACCTATGAAGAACAGTATTTCCCCAAAAGAACATGTGACTTAGAATTTTAGAATCTTGTAACCAATTATAGAATATATAGAGGTATTGATTATGTTTCTTTGATTAATTCAGTCATCTGACTTACCTGCTTTAGAAACAATGTGGCCAGTGTCACTTGTCATGGCTTAAAATAACCATGAAAAGAATTCAATAAAAACAAGTTATCTAAGGTTAAATATAAAATGTAATGATGATGATGATGAGGATGATGATGATGATGATAATGCTTACTCTTCACCTAAAATTCTTTGCTATGAAAAAAATTAAGGTTTCAATTAAAAAGAAAAAGACTTGAGGAAGACACTTAACCTTCACAGCGTGTTTCCATAAACAAATCCACTTGTGCATACAGAGACACGTTTTCCACTCACATACATGTGCACACACATACACATACTCATGTGCATACACACATATTAAATAAATATAAAAGGAAGCTATAAATTAGCTCATTGTATGAGATGCCAGGTTGAATAACTAAATTTGAGCTTTATTTATATAATAAATGTTTATATTATTTTCTCTTAAGGCTAACCAGATATTAAAATTACATGTAATACATGTATCTCTTGAAAAAGAGTAAGCTATTCTGCCTACTTTTTCTGACAGCTCTCGTTGCTAAGGGCCCATTTTCTAATGATCTTGCTATAATTTTTTTTCAGGACGGTTGTATTCCAAGAAACCATATGAAACAATTTCCTAAACTTGTTTTTCTTAATGTGTTCTACTAATCAACTGTTACAAACAAGCATTTCTTACCCACTTATTTTTGCCATCTGGTTTGGAAAAAAATATGCTCAGACATCACCAATGAATTATCTTAAATTTATTCTTGTAATAGTCAACGTATTTCTAACTTTTGAGTCTTTCTCCCTCTCTCTCTTTCGTCTCTGTTACTCCATCTCTCTTTTTATTTCTTCCTCCCTAAACACACGCATGCACACACACACACACAAACACACAAACAAACACAAACACAAACACACACACACACACTATTAACCAATTATCAATTTTTATGAATCCTTGTTGGATTTTTGTCAGGTTCATCTTAGACACCACTAGTCTTCTAGTTAGTCACCTTCTTACCTTTCTTACTCCATACCCAAACACTTATTTTCTACATGGCAGTCAAAATTACTCTTTTCGAATATAAGATAAAATCCATTGTGTTGTTGCAAACTCTTGTCTCCTTAGAAGTCACAGACCTGACAGTCTTCTAGAGAATGTTCTCTCTCTGCCTTTTTCTGATTTTCAACTGAAAGTGGGATCATGGAGCCCAGAACCTCTTGTGTTGGTTGCTCACCATCCAAAGTTAAATCCGTTTTAACAAATTAACACATTAACAAATAATGTGTGTATTAGTGAAATATTTGAATGCACCTGAGTAAATTCTTACAAATTCTTTTTTAATTTTTATCCTTTTTTCATATACTATACCCTGCCTGTAGTTTTCTCTCCCTCCTCTCCCCCAGTCTCTTTCTCCCAGCTCCCCTTCTCTTCCAGTCCAGTTTTTTTTTTTTGCCTCCTCTCCCCAAAGAGCCGGACTCCCAGGTATATCAACCAAATATGGTGTAACAAGCAACAATAAGACGAGTCACATATCATTACATCAAGGCTGGATGAGGCAACCTGGTAGGAGAAAAAGGTCCCACAAGCAGGTAAAAGAGTTAGAGATCCCCCCCCCCCGCAACTCTCATCGTTAGAAATCCCACAAAACCCCATGCTGTTCGTCTACAACACATACCCAGAGGACCTAGGTCACACTAAGTCTTACAGTCATTGAATTTGGTAGTCTCTTGGTGTGGGTGGTCCTTCTGTCTATGTGTTGCTTTTATTGGTTAATGAATAAAGAAACTGCCCTGGCCTAATGATAGGGCAGAACTTACTTAGGCGGGGAAAACTAAATGGCATGCTGGGAGAAAGGAGGCAGAGTCAGAGAGAAGCTATGATCTGATGAATGCTTTTATCCTATTTTTTTTTTTTCCGGAGAAGAAAATACTAAGCTTCCCTTTGGTATTTGTAATCAAACCGTCAGGGTATGTGACATTAATCCCCATTGGTTATGAGCACTCCTCTGATCTGAGCTACACATCCCATGACATACTGGTTAAGAACAGTCATCCGTCGCTTGCACATCTTTTTTGGGAGCAGGTCCGATACAACTTCATCAGACTATCAGGACCCCAGCTCAGCTACAGGGAATTTTATAGAAGGACATTTACTCTGGGACTGACATCAAAAAATACAGCTCTATCAATGTCACCTCTATGTCAGCAAACAGATTAAATGCTTCTACTAACCAGCATAATGGCATTCTGTGTGGTCTAGATCAAATTTGTGATGGTATATTTGAGACAGCTGTAAACCTTGGAAGAATATGCCTGCCTAAAAGAATAGTTTTTTTTTTCTTTCTGGTCCTAAACACATTACAGTTGCCAGTGTAAATCACCTGTCAGTCTATGGCAAATGTACCAGTGTTTTAATCTGGAAAAAATGGGGGAGAAATAAAATACAGATAATCTTTTTGGCCATTTCTTTGGCACCATCACACCCCGGAGAGTGACAGATCCTTCACTTGAGTGACAGGTGTCCTTTGAAATGCCTGTGAATCAGGGTCTGTACGGACTGTTGAAATGCATATTTCCATCCTTATCATAAAGGAATGGATGGCCAGATAGGTGCTGTTAACATTGCAAATAGCTCCAGAATTATTCATTGTCAGCTCCAGGCAAAGAATAGGGGGAAAGTTTTATTATTCACCACGCACAATAGCGGGATGCCTAATGATTCTCAGTTACCTTGGCAGAATTGTCTGTCGACTTCAGGCACTAGCAGTGGGTGACACAGGTCTGGCCAAGTGTTAGAGCAAGATCATACATTCTGGTCCCATTTTAATTTCTAATACATTAATCTTTCCCTCCCAGATGCACAATGAATATTCCATAGACTCTTGTTTGTCAGAAGCTGTCTGGCTTTCATCTATTCAGGTGGTTTCATTGACTGTGAAAGCGTGCTTCAAAGGCCCGATCAGTCAGTGACAACTGTCTCACAATAGCATTGAGTAATGCTTCCCCTTTCTCTTTTCAGGCATCTGATAGACAACTTTGACACCTGATCTCAGGGGACCCCACGGAGTCACTCAGAGTTCTTAAGAGACTTCCTTTACTTTATCACTCCAGAAAGAATTGTCGCAGGTGAATGTATCGCACTTTCTCAGGAGCTGAACCTGACCCTTGAATCCATCTCATTTGCACTGCAGGTTTCAGGATGAATTAAAATGGATTAAGTTGGCTTAATGCTGTTCTACAAGCCAGCGGAAAGCACGGTGCCATTCATTTCTAATTTTAATCCTTTGTCTTAGCCTGTTAATTACTATTGTTTTAAGTTCATTATCCTGGCATGCACATTGTTGCTAGTTGGATGCTAATGCTTGTAAGCAGTGTCCAGACTTTCGCAGGTACTGACCCTTCAGTTGTCAAAGCAGTCCATGTCACTGCTGAACATCTGATTGTGTAATCTACAATTCTCTTTTTAAATTTTTATTCTTCCCCTGTCTTTAATTAATTAAGCAGCAACCCCACTGAAGCATCTTTTGCACAGACTCCAGTTCAAAGTATTTCAAAGGAGAAGGAAGGACCAGAAGCTGGCTATGTGGTCGCTGACAACTTCAGGTTAGAGCCATTCTGTCGTAGCATAGATTTTGTCTACTATGCTTTCAAAACATGGCCATGAATAGCAGTCTGAGATCTTATTTCCTACGCTACCATAGTATTTTCAGCATTTCTATTCAGTGCAACTGGGATGCTACAATGCCACAACTGAGAATAAAGGAAAAGGACACTGGCTGAGAAGTGACATGAAAAGATGAGGCAGTCAGGGTTTAAGAATCTCATGTCTGGCACAGATTTAAGTTTCTCATATCATTTCCCATTTTAGTCAGAGAATTGCTTGCGCAGTGTCCTCATGAAGTTCAGCCAGACTCTTGAGCACTTTCTGTGAAGAAAACAGCACAGCTCCATAACAGCGAAGTTCTGAACATAAAAAATGTTCGTCTTTATTTACAATTAGAGCATTATCACTTCCTATGGTCCTAACTCTGTGCTCGGTGTTCTTGAGCAACAGAGAGAAAGAGAGAGAGAGAGGGGGGGGGAGGGAGAGGGAGAAAAGGGAAGGAGGGACAGAGGGAGGGAGGGAGGGAGGAAAAGAGTGCCTTTCTCTGATTATGCTATGATTATATGAGGCATACGCCTTCTTTCAACACCATCGTGTTAAGATTCTTTTATAAGCCCATCAGTTTATCCATTGTACAATTCTTTGACAGAAATAAATTGAGGGAAACACTTGGTAAAGGAACTTTGGAAAAGAAATATATTTTCTTACCTCTGTGAAGGCTAATAAGTTCAACCAAAGCAAAAATTTTCAACAATCGGTTGTGCCGAACTGTGTGAGTCATCAGCATAACTCTTTTGCTTCAGAATCACTCTAGAAGGATCTTGAATCAGTGGACTCTTGATTCTCTCCTCCCTTCCCTACCCAAATCCTGCATTTCCAGTTTCTCTGATTTCTTCTGCAGAAAGAATTCTCTCTTTCTATAAGATTAGTTTAACAATCACTTAAAAGTACCCCGTCTTAATCGTACCTTCTCTATTTTCCCACATTCCTCCTTTCTTTCACAAACAGATTTACAGACAAAGCCTGTATATTCTAGAAATTAGTAGACGGCTCCATTATGGTTGCAGGACTTGTGTTTTCACTGAGTTCCATGTTGCCCAAATCGGCCATTTCATCTTTGTTTATTACTTACTCATTTGCCCAGGAGCATTCAAGTGGACTAGCTGTCTGTTCCTCTAAATCCTTGTTTCTCTTCATTTAAGCAGCAGAATGATAACAAGCATCACAAGCTGCTCTGTCCTAGTCTTATTTGGTGGTTTCTGCCTCTCTTTCTGATTTCTATTTTCTGAAGCTTCTGATTCTTGGGCTTCAGCTTTCTGTTTAAATCTATATTCATATTTTAATTGATCTCATCTGATCTCATGGGGACATCATCACTTTCTTCAACATCCCTATAATACGGAATTCTTTTGATCTATGTGGTACCTCACATAGCCACTCTCTCACTCAAGATCTCTACCTACTTTTATAGCATGGATTTTGTATTTTAAACGTTCAAAACAAAATATTTTTCTTTATTCCAAATGACAATTGCTTAGATAATCGAACCAACTCCTCCCTTTTCCAGTTCTATAGCTAAAGGTAGTAATATCTGAATTTTCCTCAAGAGCAGCAAACATTTCACAATACAATAAAAAAGTATCATTCTAAACTGTAGTGGAAATTGAAATTGAGAAAGGCAAATGAATACAGTAGCTCTTGTACTGTGAGAAAAGTTGTCAACCTGTAGAATGGGAGAAAAACCTTGGCCAAGAATGCATTTGACAGGGTATTAGACAGAATGCAAAATGCATAAATAACTCAAAAAGTTAAACATCAAAAAAAATAAACCCATCCAATCAATAGATATGCCAAGTGAATGGAACATTTCTCACAAGAAAAAAAAAATGCAAATGATCAAAAGACAGTTGAAAAAACTGTTCACCATTCTCATGTAAGAGAAAACTGAAAATTAAACTGCATTAAAATTTCGTTTCATCTCTGTAAGAATAACCAACATCTACTCTGTTTTAGGAGGCCCTGCCTGAGGCCCTCGTTCAAGTTCATTCACAACTGTGGACACTTGTACTGTCTTTCCTCCCCGTTTTTATTGTGGTAAGGTAGCAGGAAATTGCCTAGGGGCACACGATCATTTAGTGGAGGAAGCATGACTCTGCCATTTACCTTTCTGATTTTATAACCACCTCTCCAACTCATTAGATCTGTTTTTAAAAGATTTATTCATTTTTATTTTAGGTGGAGGAGTGTTTTTGCGTGTTTGTATGTAAGTGCACTGCCTTTGTGCCTGTGTCCCACGTAAGTCAGAAGAGGGCCCAGATCTGGAACTGGAGTTAAAGACAGTTGTAAGCCACCCACCATGTGGGTGCTGGAAACCCAACTTGGGTCTGCTCAATGGCAGTGAGTACTCTTAACCGTTGAATTCTCTCCAACCCTCCTCCAACTCATGATACCTTAGTGAACAGTCTTACAAGGCTTTCTTATAAATATCAACCTAGAGTATGGGACATTCCCCAGCCAAACCCGGAAGCTTTGCACAGAACTCTTTCAAATTTGCCATTATTTCTCTATGGGTGTGGATGTGCCTACGCCAGCACTTCTGTTTGTGGGAGTGTGCTGAACTCACGGGGCCTGAGGTTTCCTTGGCAGGCTGCCATCCATTCTCACCTTCTAAGGCTTGTGGCTACAACAGTTGGCACTCCATTTCCTTGCCTGCTCTTTGTAAACATTTCTTCCATCTGATTAGTAATTTAAAATCTCCCTGCCGTGTTTGTTGATCTCCACCTGTTTGTTGCTTTTCCTGTGTTTAGAGGTTGAAATGCTATGTTGGTGCAAACTTAATAAAGCTTAACAAGACACACATCCATTGGAACTACCCAGATGGCAGAGCGTGGGCTCAGAGTCACATGGCTTAATTTCATCGAGTCCATCTCTGCACTAAGGAATTCCACATACGAAGTAAAAGTCTACTTGTCTGAATTGGTTAATAATGGTTTCAGTAAAAATGTCTTTTCCCTAGCTGACTGCAATCCCAGTGTATAACTGGTTTCTATTAAGTCTCAGAATAAGTTTCATTACTGCTAAGAGGGGCTTTGAAAATATTTTAAAAGACAATGTATATCACAGACTTGGGAGAGAAACTACTTGTGGCTCCTGGGTGAGCGTGGGACACTGGGAAGCTGCAAGATTGGGAATCCATATTCTGAACCAAACTACCAGAGATTACATTTTAGCCTCTGCAATTTACTGAAAAATCCCAGGAACAGTGCTCAGAACATGTTACTAGCATAAAAAGAAATTCTAAAATCGGAATGAAAGCAATCAACCACAAGCAGAAAGGCTTTATTGGACAGACACAGACTTTTCAAAACATAACTAATATTTGTCTGTCGTCAAAGTTATCTGTCTATCTCACTATTGAATTCTCACACACGACAATGCCTAGGAGTCACCCCACTGTTCTAGAAGACAGCTTTACAATTTCAATTTTCAGCTTTTTAGCTCACATACCTCTGTTTTTGCTTTTGTTTTTGTTTCTACTTCAGTTTGGTCCTTCTTGCCCTTGACAATCAGTTCAAGACCTTCACCTCAAAGAGAACATAAGTACTTCTGCTATCATGAACAGAAGCATCTCAGCTCTATCCCTAGCGCCTACTCTATCTGCTAGATTGAGAAGGGTGGAGGAGCTATGAAAGTGGAAGGAGACTAGGCTAGCTCCAACAGCGGCAGATTTCCTTCATGGGAACAGTGAGAGCAGACTGTGCAAACACACGTAGGCACAGTTTACACAGGCATGCAGACTGTGCACACAAGTAGGCACAGTACACAGGAGTGCAGACTATGAGCACATGTAGGCACAGCGGGGATGAGGATTTTAGAGGACTGGAAAGGGACCAGTGTGGGGATGGGACGTTCAGTCTGTCGATCCTTTGCCTACAGTCTCAGGACAGTAAATCCTGGGGATGCTGCTATTCACGTGTTGAGGTTCTTGTCACGAGTTCCTCAGCTCATGGCTGCTGGCAATGTCCTTATCAATATGCTGACTCTCAGGAGTTCTTCAAATCTCCTATGGTTCTTTATTTTAGGCCATTAACCCTTCAGTGTCCCCTTTCATCTTGACTTTCTCCTGACCCCTTCATCATGTGACCTTACCACTAACTGTCATTTTGTTAGAGCTCCTAAAATTTCCTACTTTTTAATTTCAAATAAATATTTTAGTGAATTGAACATAAATTATTTCCTACTTGGAAATCCTGTGGAAAGTATGGTCTTTTTCCCATTTCTTCTCACACTTGAACTTACTTTCCTCTGGAGAATACAGAACTTACTGGCCATACTCTATGGTTGGTTCAATAAACCAATTTAATATTTTCAAATCCTCATCACTCTGATCTTCAAACTTCTTGAAGTGTCCTATTCACTCTTCAGAGCACTAGACTGAATTTTGCTCCTTGGTTGAACGCAACCTTTCTCCCCAGACCACCAATGTCAACTAATACCAGCTTTATGATATCAATCTCAACCTACACATGTAATACAATTGACTTTTTCTGTCATAATTTCTTCCTGATGGCAAGTTTCACAATGAACCTCCTCCCATCTGTATTTCTTGTCTCCTCTGCCCTCCTGCCTTTCTGCAGTTTAGATTTACCTGTGGCTCTTTTTTCAGCTCACTCTACCTACCCTTAGGCATTTTATTCTCACCTGTTTCTTTGAATAGCATTTCTGTTTATACACTAAGGATTGTCACATGTTAGCTTTTGTTTTCCTTGGAACCATCTGTATAAATGCCCACGGAACATTTAAATATTTGCCCCTCCTCCTTACTTTGGGGCTGGGGCTTACTATTCCACCTCCCTGATTCTTAGGCTACCTTATTTATTAGAATCCGCCCAAATCCAACTTATAGAACATCTAATTCTTATTTTATTAAATTTATTTATTTTACAGCCTAAACAAAGTTTCCCCTCCTTCGTCTCCTTCCAGTCCCTCCTCCCACCTCCCCTTTGCTGCCTCCTCCCCATCTCTGTTTCTATTCAGAAAGGGACAGGACGCTTATGGTTATCAACACAACATGGCATAGCAAATTGCAGAAAGACTTAGCACCACACAGAGCAAGGCAGCCCACTCTGAGAATAGGTTCCCAAAATCCAAAACTTTAGGGACAGCACCTGCTCTCACTGCATTCACAAGTAGACCAAGCTACACAATTGTCACATATATTTAGAAGGCCTCTGTATTTATTTATTTATATCTGTGTTATATTTATTTTTATATTTAGGGTCTGTCCTATGTACGCTCCCTGGTTATGGGTTCAGTCTGTGTAAATTCCTACAAGCCCCGGTTAGTTGTTTCTGCGTGTGTGTGTGTGTGTGTGTGTGTGATGTCCTTGACTACTCTTGCTCCTACAATCCTTCCTCCCTCTCTTCAGCAGAATTCTTGGCGCTCTCCCTAATGTTTGACTGTGGGTCTCTTCATCTGTTTCCATCAGTTGCTGAATGAATCCTCTCTGATGACAACTAGACTAATGGCCACCAACCTAGGAGTAGAGCAGAATATCATTAGGCACCATTACATTGACATTTTTTTCTTCAGTCATGGTTGGTTCTACCCTAGGACCCATCCAGTTTCTGGGTCCTAGAACTCCAGGCAGTGTCAGGGGTGGGTTCACTCTCAGGCTGGACCAGTCATTGCTTAGCTATTTCCACAATCTCTCACCACCCTTACTCCAGCACATCCCATCAGCCCAACAGGCTGTAGGTCAAAGGTTGTGTGAATGGTTGTGTCTCAGTCCCTCCACTGGAAGTCTTGATTGGTCATAGGAGATGTTCAGGAACACCTAATTCTTTTTCCACATGTTCCCATTTTCTCCCTAACCTGAACCTGACTCTGACCTTGTATACCCAGTTTAGAGAAGAGTGCCAGAACCTATTCATTTCTCAGGCCAGATTGATAGAGTCATCCTAAAAACCGACATCATGTTGGCAAGGTGTTTCCTTTCTTCCTTCTACATGTCTCCATCTCTAAACTATCATTAGGAATTTCAGTTTCCCCTTTATGGAATCTGAGCTTTCAGTATCTCCAAGATCTTGTTTTAAACAGTTGTTCTCTAGCTGATGGTACCGTTTTGGAACCTTGAGAGGATAGCACCCAATTAGCAGAAGTATATCACAAGCAGTAGGCCTTGAAATGTTATATTCTAGGTCCTGGTTGTATCTGTTTCCACTCTAGGTGAGAACTACCATGATAAACAAATTTGTTAGAACCATGAGTAAAATTGAATTTCTTCATTTAAGTCCTGTAAGTTCTTTCTTTTGTTTGTTTCGTTTTTTGAAGCAGGCGTTCATGTCTTCCAGGCTGACCTACAACTCACTATGTAATACACCCAGAAGAGCTTTGAACTGCTCATCCTTCTGCCTCCACCTCCCAAGTGCTGCGATGTCAGCTGTATCCCACCATGCTTAACTATTACTGGGGCTCAAACTTAATTTTTTGAGAATGGGAGAAGGGCACTACACCAATTGAGCTACTTGCCTAGCTCCTTATATTCCTTGTACACTTTTATTTCTTTTAATCTATGTTACTGCCATAGTTTCTTCTGTCTATGACTAGTTAGACTAACACAAAGTTCATAAAAACAACATGGAAAGACACTAAATATTTGTAATTCCTTCTTACCTTTGGTCTTGCTGGTCTACTTCACTGATCCCAAGCTATGTCAGCTGTGTGGAGCCCTTTCTTTGTCTGCGTTGTCTTGTGTCTCTACCAACAAGCTTCCCCCTTCTCTGCCAGGAAAGCTCCTGCTGATTGTTCCGTGTTCCTTCTACGTTTTGTCCTTTGAGGGGCTTGTGTCTGCTGCTTCAACTCTGTGTAGCTCTGTAGCTCTCCTTAGAATATTTCTCATCTTTGTAAATATCTCATTTATATGTTGACGGCTAGATTCTCGGGGATGTGAACTGAAGGTTGTTTGTCAGTCATAGAATTTCAAATGATGCAGAATGCTCAATTAATATTTGTGGGCTATACAGGTGGATAAAATTATAAACATCAGGTGAGCCTCATGCCACTCATCCTTTTAAATGTCAGCTTTGGAATCATGTGGTTCTTAAGGGAATTTTGTTCCTAATCCTAAGGAATCAAATGTTAATAGTTTTACCTTGCAAACCCAGTGTCTCTGCTTTCTAGGCCTCATTTATTTTACGTAGTATTATGACCTTTTCCCAATAATTCCATTGAGAAAATGTACAGAAAAACAAGAACGAGTAAATTTCCTAGAGAACAACAGACTTCCTTTAAGAAATCAACATAATGGGAGTTGAAAAATTTAGGACTCTCAATCTTGAAAAGGAAGCTGTTCGGCTGAGAAATTTGGTCTACAGTAGGTTAATGTACTGCCTGCTTCATCAAAATCTGTGAGGCTGAAGAAAGAGCAGCTTACAATTCACCCAAAGTCAGCTGACGTCTCCTAAAGATTGCTCTTAATGATGTCTTGGTTTAAAGTTCATTTTCGTCCATTCCAGTCAACAGGGCTTCTAATGAAAACTTTAGCAAGCACATTCAAAGGTACAAGTCATCTACAGTATAGGCTTTAGCCATTATTTTCATAGGCAGGCTGTAATGAAAACACAGATTTTTAGGGTCCTTTCCTTCAGGGGGTGAGTGGAAGTTATGAGCCAAGGCAGACTACAAACATCCTCTTGTCCCCAGAACGATGCTGGCATGCATCTGTTCCAGTCCATTAACATTTCCATTCCAACTTTGTGGGCAGGCGCAAGCTTGCTGCTCTCTGTGGATGTAGATCTAGGGAGGTGAGCACAGGTATCTTATAATTTGTTAAGATGAATATTCCAGCACTTTTTGGGGAAGAAAAAAATCACAGAACCCAACTCGAGCTAATAAACTAATGACTGCTATCCCTAATGACTGAACCACAAAGGGGGTCTTAACTAAGTGAGCCAATTATTACATCGCCATGTATTTTTAATTCCTTCCTGTTAAATCATGCATTGGGTGTTATATAGAAGCTTTATGCTTATTAAAAAATAACCAGTATGCATGAGCTTATAAAAGGAAACTTCACTCAGATTTTTAAAAAGCAAATGAAAACCTTCAAATCTAACTGGTGCCATATGGTATACTCAGAAACACTTGTGAAAGGAAAGTTAAACCTTGAATATATTAATGATTTTACTGAAAGGGGGAAAAAGCCTCTTTCCCATCTTTGCATTTGAAAAGACTTTTGAATCAGGCATTAGGAACACATTTCTGAAGAAGCAACTGAATTTGGTAGCATCTATCTAATATTATGCTTATAAATAGTACATGGTTTTGAATAGCACAAAAGCTTAACATTCTGTCTTAAAACTGCTCGAGAGAATTAAAAATATCTGCAGCTTATTTTCTACTTCCATGTTTTCATTGTGTCTTACACATTCTTTCACCTCACCTTTAGGCAAAGACAAGAACCCAACTCACCAGGTGTACGGTATATGTACTTACATGACTCTAGAAGCGGGAATTTCTATAGTCTTGTAACTCACTGGTTTTTCCTTCCTCAGAAGGTCTCTTGTACATAATTTATACTAACATGTAAATCATCTACTAAGATCCTGGTTGTTTGTTTTCTTGTTTTCCTTTCTCTCAAGTTGCAAATGTGAACCTTGCAGAAAGCCAAACAAAAAGCAAGAACATATTGCCCTAATGGGGACTGCCTCCTTGTTGGATAGTCACCCCTGAGCAGCATTGTTCTCCCCTGAAACCAGAAGTGCTTACACTTTATATATTGAAGAGTAAGCTTGTGAATCACTCACATGGCTACCATATCTACTGGTACATGTGGCTTTTTACTTTTTAAGATAGCAATAAGTACAACTCACTTACTGAGGTAGCATCATGTTGTGCTATTATAGGTAAGGACATTGTTTTTGGCAGGATCTTCTTCTCTGGCCTATTTTGAGGTAAAAGGATTTGCTGTGTTACACCTTCGTGGTGAGGCAGAATGAGACACTCCTTCTTTGGCAGACATTGAGAACTTTCTAGGTGATAAGCCACGATAGCATTGAGTAATATATTTAATTTGGATGTAAACAAAATTGTTACTTGTCAACCAGAAGCAGCAAAGTATTTAATTTAGTTAACACTTCATAATATGCATGAGCCCCAGAAAGGATCTTTTCTATTTTTAAGGTATGAATAGCTTAATATACTCGAAAAAAGAATAAAGATCAGTAAATGATAAAATATGAAGTGTCAAAGAAATTAATATAGTAACATTTATGAGTATAAAAAGATTCTTAATAATCATACTAGTCATTTTGAAGGAACAATTGACATTAAACTTACATATCTAAACTGAGAATATGATTTAGACATCTTGGTATAAACTGAAACTGGATGTGGTTACAAAAATAAAAATTCTCGAATATTTAGCCACCTGGTTATTCACAGAGCTTTCTCGTGGAAGCACAAACATACTTGCAGGTGGATCTGCTCTCCTGACGAACATCCATAATCTCATTATTTGGAATTATGGCTCCACCACCCCTAGCTTATATTGCAAGAAAATATGGAAATAAATAAAAATCTATGTAGAAAAGATGACAATAAAAGGAAACCTTGGAATAAATATGCATTAATAATAGCCAAAAGCTTTGAATTCAGGGGGTAGACAGCAAGTTACAAATACTCATGGCAGAGACCATGAGGGATGAGAAGATCAAAGCTGCAGAGCTTGCTTCTCATCAAAGATTCCCCAATGCATCATCCAATCTCACTGAATTATCAAAGAGCAGAATAAGGAACTCCAGCAATAATAAGGGTTCTCAAGCAAAATAGAGAAAGGCAAGAATTCCTGGGGAAAGAGACTGAGTAAGTCTCAGATAAGGTAAACCAAGGAATGGAAAAACAAGCAAGCGGGGACCACTAAGCATGTAATAGGATGGCAAAAGGCTATTTGACAGTATGGAGTGATGGTATCTTTGATTATAGGGAAGGAGCAGTTCACCATTGCTAAACAGATTCCCCAAGAACATGGAGTGCCCACTCTGCTTACAAAAATAAGAAGTGATGCTCCTTATATGGCAGCTCATAACGACTTCTGTGTGCAGAAATGGTGAAATGGTGTGTCTGTTCAAAATTCCACTTGTTTCTGATTCAAACATACATTCCAAGCTCTGCTGACTGTCCAATCCTTCACAGTTATATCTGGTGGTAAGTTCAAAGTTGTCTAAAGTCTATCATTGTCTAATCTCTTGCATGTTAAAGAATAAGTCTACCTTCAGAATGCTCAGTCCTAAATAGAATATTGTACTGCATCTACTCCATTCAGGGTTCAGGGAAGGTCAGAGGTGTATAAGAGCCAGAAGCAGTGGATGACTCTCAGGAAACGGGGGCTTCTGAACTCAGCAGAGAAGCTGCACATATGAGCTCACAGTGAGTGTTACAGTGTGCACATGACGAGTTATGACCGACGCAGACCAAATCTCAGCACTGACGGGAGGAACTAGGTATGAAGTCCCACCCATAGCTTAGGAACTATTGGTATTTCAGCTACTGAGAGAGGGAGAGATTCAGCCTCCCTCTTCCAACCCTTCCCAGATTTACTCTTCTTTCCTATCCACCCAAGCTTGTGCCCCCCCCCCATTCCCAACAACAAGACCAATTTGTGTGGAGCAAATAAGTCTTGAATATGTGATCCTCCATGGAGGCTGACTATGATCAAAACATATATGAGATTCTCATAGAACTAAAACTTGCAAAAAAAATTTTTAAAAAAAGAATCAGTCTTCATATTTCCTACTCAAGACACTCTTATTGCTGTGTTATAAAACGCAGAGTGTGCTAGGTAGTTTTGAAAGCAATCAAAATCCGTCATTTTCAATCTTGTTTTTAAAACATCATTTTGTTAACATTTACTGCATTTTCTAATTTTCAAGCTATCTTATTAGATTTCTAAGTAGGATAACCTAACATTATACACTTTTCACTTGCTAGAATATATTAAATATTTCTATAACATCATGTGCTCTTTGTAATCTTGGATGTTAATGACTGCACAGCATTAAAATTTATAGATCTGTTATAGTCAACATCATTAAATTGACTATTTAAATTGTTTTCCCTCTTTTAAAAGTAAAAATTTTTGTTATTTGTGTATATGATACATTTTGATTCTGTGATAATAAAAACATAGTATATCTAAAACATAAAATTTTGAGTCAAAGTTATAAATTGTATCTAATATCACTTTTTACAATTTTACAAGCAATATATGAAACTCAGAAAAAAGAAGGAATGAGCAAGTGTTTGATTAAATGTTACAGTTTTCCTTTGTTTTCTGTCTCATGTTCTCAGTTCTCACAGACTCCTTCACTTTGTCCATTCTTTTACACAGTTTCTGATTGCGCAAATAAAGAAAAATACTTTTCTATATAAATAAAATATTATCTTTAGTATTGTTTTATAATACATTTATATATTTCACAGGAAGTCATTTTTAACTGTAAGTTTTCTCTTTAACTTTTCATAATTTTAAAGTATCTCACATTTCCTCAACTAATCATCTATGTATTATATTAATATTTTAGTTTTATGTACTATAGATGAAGTAAAATTTCAGACATCTGTATGTTGCATACAATTATTATACCTCCTTTCAACCTCTCTTTCGTAAAGCAAGTCCTCTTTTTTAATTTCTTGCAATTTAAAAACATTAATTTAAAGTTATTTTTAAAAACTAATTCCCAGTAATGCCTTATTACCTGGAGTGTAAGTATTCATCATACAAAGAAATAAATCATACATCAAACAACATGCTGATTTTTTTCAGAGTAGTTTATGTGGTTGCAAAGGGTGAGATTACTTCCTACCAATTATGACAACTGGTATTGGATTCTTATTATTAATGGACTCTATTTGTTGTGTTTAGGAACTAGCAACATGGCTTCCAGGAAAATGTTTTTTAAAAGAATGGAGAAAGAAAATCTGTGCCTTGTATGGAAGGGTTATTCATACTGAGACCTGTGCAGAGAGAGTAGCCCATGCAGGATGCCCCCTATATCTGCCTTCAATTTGATTAGAGAGAAGGAAACAGCTTAGGAGTGTGTTTTCACCAGTGTGAAAGGAAAGGACAGAGAGCAAAGGGTAATTAGCTCCTGACCTGCAAGAGCTCATAAGAGAAGAAAATTCCAGTAAAAGCTCCTCTTTGGCTGTTTCAGTAGTGTGTATGTGTGTGTGAGGGGCTGTATGTTCATCAGTAGTAAAAGTCTCTTTATGGGACCACCTCATGGCAGGGTCACAAACTCATTCACACTTAAGAAGCAGCCCTGGCTGGTGAGTGTGAGAGAGCAATGCGCCATCCACCGGTAAAAGTGTAAAGAGTCTTTCCATTTGGGATGATGTTAGAATGTGAGTCAAAGGTTGCTCTATCACCCGAAATTCTATGGGCTCTAGTAATACCCATTAAAAATATGATACAGTATGTATATTGATAACTAATTCCGTATTCTAATTAACAACTAGCTATGTATTTCTTTCCTAACCTTCTGCCTAGTTATTTGGCCAACACCGCAATTGCAAGATCTTCAAGTTATGCTAAAATGACCATGATGTAAGTTCAATGACAGTTTCTCATTCATTCATTCATTCATCCCAGGGGGGTTTATTGAGAGAATACTAGTATTTAATATATGCTCTGTCTCAAATGCCAAGATAACAGAGCGAAAGAAATAGATTATCTTTTTCCAGTAGTAGTCTAAGCACAAAAGGTTACAGAAAAGCTACCTCTGCCTCCCTCAATGTATACCTTCCATGTCATGGCTACTCCAGATCCTGCCCTCAAATTACCATCATACTAGGCAATGGGAATAGAGGAAGAGATGTCAGGTTTGTCCATTCATCTTTTAATTCACTTTCACAATACCACCCAGAAGCTTGAATTCCTTTTCACTTTCATCTGGCACTTAGTCACCTCTAACAACCAGAAAGCTGAAAAATCTAGTTTATTATTTTCTGTCTGGCAACTGCATGTCCATACATAGTTTCCCAGACATTGATATATACATACTTAAAAATTTGTATTAATAAAGAAGCATTTAGCCTTAACTTCCGCCGTAACTCTACTATACTAGAAGGGGAGCACCCCTCCAAAAATCTCACTATGAATTATACTTTGTGTGTGAAACAGTCTAAAATACAGTGGTATTCAAGAAAAGGGAACGGTGTGATCAAAAATATGAGTGCTGGAAAATGTGGCACTTCAATGATGCTGGAAGTTTGCCTCGGAACCTGATTGGCCTTCCCACCACAATGAGACTCTCACCTGGGAGAATTCTGGGGAGAAGAGAGAGCCACTGAACTTGGCCTCAAATCCTGGAGCCATGCTAATTCCAGGGAATTTGGCCAGACTGAAAAGTTGGGCTTCTTCAATCAGAGCAAGCCACTTCATGAGTAAGGCTCGAGATTGAGAAAGAAGTCTGCCAGCCCATAAAAATGCTGCCTTTTCTACTGAATCATCCAACTAGATTACCAATTCCCAAAAACAAAAAGCACTAGCTCCCAGGGTCTCCAAAGCAAAAACAACACTCAGTACTTTAACAAATCAATGGTGACAAAAAGCTATGTATCCACCTTGACATGACATTCACGATTCTTAACATCTAGACTTTAATATCAATCTGCAGAAGATTATGTTTCTTTGTCTTCTCTTCCTTTGCCACTCACCTTCCCCCAACACACACTTTATTGCATGTAAAGCTCAGAGTTTTCTCAAAAGCTCCACCCACAGTCTTTCTTTCAAATCCTTCAGGGAATCTAGGAACAACTCTGCTGTTTGGACTCCAGGCTTGAAAGCCATTCTATTCTCCATGAAGAACATATTTATTCTGCCAAGGGAAAGAAGGGAAGTGTCATTGAAACAGAGACTGCTTAAGTATCTCAGACAGCTTGGGTAGGATGGTAACTATGAAGCAGAAGGGAAGACATGGGAAAACAAGGGAAGAAATGTGAGTTTGAGCTCTACTGCACTGATTAGGTATCTGACTAGTGGTAGAGAATAAGCTGAGGAACGATTATGACAATAGACTTTTCAACATAGAAGATGAAGAAATAAATGGTGACTCATTAAGCAAATGAAACTCAGAAAGACAATTGATAAACCTTAGACATTTAGTTTGGGGCAATGAGGAATTCTTTGGTAATAAAATGTATATTGTGTTTTTCTGTTAATGACTTTGTTGTATCATCATTATCACTAGAAATATGATACTAAATTTTTGTTAAAATGGAAAATTAAATATTAGGAGTTTTTCTCACTTTCAAATAAATTCTTGTAGATATTTTAGGAATGTCTAAATGATTGTAGCAATAAAAAATAAATTCATACTTAGGCAAGGAAAAGTTTTTATTCAAAAAATAAAATCTTCATGTGGTGGCCTTGAATTCCAGCAATGGTCTAATGAGGAAGGTGGATCTCTCTGAGTTCAAGGCCAGCCTGGTCTACAGAGAGAGTTCCAAGATAATTAGGACCTGGACCCTATCTACTACTTTGCATATTTCCTTTCCATACACAGCCTTAGTAACGAATATGTCACTGCAGAACACGCTATCCTTGTTTGCTTGCCCCAAAATTATTGAAATTAAATGTGTGATTGTTTTTAATTGATTATGACTGTATTTTCCTAAGGAGCTTATCTATTGGATAGGATTGCTTTTCTTAGAAAGCACTAGAAAGAGAGCCTGGTGACAGGAACAACAGGTTTCGGGATTGGTTTCTAATCTTCATGGACAGTCCTGCGGGAACAAACACCTCAACCCTACAACCTGGTCCAACTTGAGCATTGCAAATACTTCCATTGAAAGAATACAACACCAATAGATGTACTAATATACAGGTGGAAAACCTCACAGCATTCATTCCTAAACTAAGAACTACAGTAACTAGGGAATCTGAAAGTAGGAGAAATAGTCTTCTGCAGGGTAATCCCCCCCATCGCCATTAGTATCCAATACCAATTGGTCAGTCCTGAAACATAGAAACAAGTTATATTCAAATAGTGCACATGGATATGTGTGTTTGTATATATGTATGTGGACATGTATGCTTATAACAATAATAAAGAAAAAGAGGCCATAAATTTAGTAGAGATTAAAGAAAATCATAGGAGGCTGCACAAAGAAAAATGAAGTAATTTCAATTTTTTAAAAAAAGTAAAGAAAGCAAAAAATATCCAAATATGAATCAGTCTCAGATGTGTAAGTCGCAACATACAAATACTTCCTAGTATAAGAAACATCAAGGAAATATGGCTTCGACAAAAAAGTATTAATTCCACAATGAAAGACTCCAATGAAAGTGAATTAGATGAAATACCAAATAAAGAACTCAAAAGAATGATATAACAAATGTTCATCAAATCAAATAGAGAACAAATGAACTCCTTCAAAGAGAAAACAGCTAGATAAATTTAAAATGTCAATACAAAATATAAAATATTAGTAAAGAAAATTAAATAATGCTTACAGTGCTAAAAAATTAAAAATTTGGAACTAAAAAGCTCAATAAGTTAATTTTTTAAAAAAATCATTGGTAAGTCTCATCAGTAGATCAGGTGCTAGACAGACAATCAGAGCTTGAAGTCAACGTAGATGAACTACAACACTCAATGAAGAGAATAAAACAATAATACAGTACAAAGAGAACATGAAATTTGTAGTACATCACTAAAAGAAGAATTTTATGAATTTTGACATAGAAGATAGAAAAAATGAAACTAAAGGCATAGAATACATGTTAAATAAATATCACTGAAGAAATTTCCATAATTCTAGGAAAAGAGATGAGCATGACCATCCAGGTATAGGAGGGATTTAGAACACTGAACAGATAAGACACCCCCAAAATAGCATTCTTTCCATATCATACAATCTTTAAACACTAAGGATACATAAAAAAGAACAAATAAACGAATACAGAGAATTTCAAGAGAGAAGCACCAAGTATATAAAAGGCACACCTCTCAGCCAAAAGAAGGCTCAAAGTAAAGAATTTCTTGGTTGATATAACTGTGAAGTCTCAAGGTAACACTGGAGACCGTAAAGTTGCTGCTTCTGCCCACCCTGGTTGAGCTCTCTTCTGTGCTGACTTTATTCTCCTGGTGTGTCTTTCCTGTCAATGCTGCTATGTGTCACTCCCCGCCCCCCCCCCCAGGTATGCCTCACTTGTGATACCAGCTATGCCTCACATTCTCTCAAGTTCATGTTTCTCAAGTGATTCTCTTCCTTGGCTTTCTTATCACTCCTTTTGGGGTCTTGAACCTACTTTTAATCACTGATGGCAAGGTGATAAAAAGAGCTGACTGACCTAACTCTACATATTATGGGGCATCTCTGTAGACAGAGTAGGCAATCTTTCCCAAAGGAGACAGTTTGCTACTTCCAAATTGTTAGCACTTGTGAGAGAGCAGGCAGTGACCAAATGACCTAAATGAACAAAATACATTATGCCATGTTACACAATTGAGAACTACTTAAACACATTTTCCATTAGTATCAAACGCTGCCAACTTCATTAAAAAGAAACCAGACTAACAATACATGGGAGAATTGGCTTGTATCCTAAGCATTCTTGGGATGACGTTGCTCTGGAAGTATCATGTGAGGCAATATTACTAGCCTGAATTGATGCCTGGCTTTTACCCACGTGGAAGGAGGAGTGTGGATGAGCAGCAGTTGGGAAGGAGGTGTAAAGGATGCTTAGCTTGATTGAGAAAGGTTAATTACATGTGAAATGAGGCTGGGATTCAGAGGATGTTTGCTCTAGATTCTGTGTAATGTTATATTAACACTGGGATTTTCTTTATTCTATTAACAAAATAAACTCATTTTGTTTGGTTTCATTTTACAGTTGCTTTAATCCCACTGAACATTTATAACTATTATTTAATTTTACTAAGCACTTGTGAATAGTAAAATACCTATAGAATTAAGCAACCGCGGGATATTAAAGACATCCGGTTCTTACAGAGATTTGATCTGCTAATTAGCCACACCAATTTCATGGATCATTGCTTCTCACTTAAAATGTATTGTTATACGTTTATAATCTTTCCGTAATGAGCTTTTATTGAGTGCATAGGCCAACTTCTGTGTGATATACAAGAGAATCTCCCTTCCCCCATCTAAATAATATGCCTACAGCCTATCACATAACAATAATATTCTATGGAAAATGGTCCTCTTGGCATTATTAAAGGGCATACTAAGGATCACACTAGGAAATACAAACATACAAGGAAGGAAGAGCAAGAGTGTGACCAGAGAAGCTCAACGAATTAGGCAGGTAGAGGGGAAAAAGGTATCCTAACGTTCATAGTGCATAGAAAGTTCTAGGGACCTGACATGAAAGCCAAACTGTCTTTCATTGGCACAGGAATAACTTCTTTCATCATCAAGTGCATGCCAGCATTCCTATTACTTAAAAGGAGTGAGTTCAACTTTTGTGTCTCTTCAGCAAGAAATACTCATTTTCCAAAATAGCTACTGACTTGAAATACACATTTTAAAGCTTTAGACTAGTTACTGCTTTAAAAAAAGAAGCCATCAAGTTGAAGTGACTGACAATGAATTGGCAATGTTAGATTTTGTTTGTGCTCTGATATCTTGGAAAATCAACAATCAGGAAACTGCCTCTGGACTTCTGTGTCTGAAGAAATGGCTTCCCCCAGCAAAGCAGTCTTCCCTGTCTCCAACAGACCCTGAGGGAACCCTTGCTCACACATGGCAGCATCAGGCAAGGACTTTCCAGATTCTTACTCACTGTTCCATCAGCCATGGATCTGTTTCTTCCCACTGACCAGTCTTGACAAATTACCTACTAACTAGATTTTGATCAAACAGTAGCCAAGCTACTTTTCCTTACTCAGGATTCTGAACTTGGGTTCAACCTTGAGTACTGGAACTTTGACTCTGAACTCTAAGAACCATGGTGAAGGACGAGTGACCATCACGGTCAAACATTCCCTGGTCAAAAGTGCATCTGTGTCTTTCTATAGCCATCATCCCTCTCTCTGTACCAGACTCATCAAGCCTACAAGCACCCTCCCTATAATCAACTCTTTAATAAATGATAAAATTAGAGATGATGGAAGTTGGTATTGGTGTCGAAGACCAGCCTTGACGAAATTCATATATTCTAAAGTAGTAGCATGAGGATTAGAATTGTTAAGCAAAATTAACAGAGATATGAGAGAAATAAGAGACAAAAACACAAAATGGCATTGGGAGGGACATTCAATGAATACTATACTCATCCGCCGTTATTTTCCACAGGTTTATTTATATACTTCAGTCTAAAAGGGGCAAGAGGAGGCAACAGACTTTATTAACATGATATAAGGAATAGACTTGAATTTTCACATCTTTGGTCCAGGTGGAACAGATCCACCTCTATACCCCAAATGCTAATTAACAAGATCCTTGATCAGAATCTCTTGTTTTTAGCCACATCTGTTGTCAACAACTTTTGAAAAAACAAAAATAAGCTAAACCTCTCTGATCTCCACTCAAGGTGGAAAGAACTCACATCTGTGGACCCTCACACATTGGAATGTGCTTCTTTAAGATTAAGAAAAGTAACAAGAATCCTAATAATGCAGGGCACTGGGCTACAGTCCTATGAATAAATGAAGCTGGACAATTTGGCATATGGCTCAACGGGAACTAAAAATTTCTTCCCTCCAGAGGAGGCATCAGACTCAGTTTATGAAGTCAACTGCTACTGCTATATCCACAGAGACTATCATTTCATGCTTGTCCTGGAGGGATGAAAGACTACTGGTGTCCTTAATAAACTGAGCAAAGAAGAGCATGGGTAAGTCCTGCCTACATCCAGTCCCTAGCTTTTCAGCAGCGCTGCAGCCCTTCATTGTCCCTTCAGCATTAGGGACAGAGGTCAAAAAGTTTAAGTGAAGAAACTTCAATTCGCTAGGACACATGACTAGGAAGGAAAAATAGAAACAAAATTATTCCATTTAGTCTTCTATCATAGTGCATCTGAAACAAGAGAATTTAACTTTTTTTTGTTAACAATCTGAAAACTAATTTTGACAATATATATTGAACTGAGAGTGGTCATCTATCTCAGAAGGAAGAGAAGTGAGTGCAGATCATGCTTTGTATTTCAGACTTTTAAGAGTATATTCGGTGGAAAGGTGTCGTCTTCTTGTTGTTGCATCAGAATACTGTCATGAAGTTGATACTTGATGGCCTTAGAGAGCAAGGAAGATGGAGAAGTCACCTTGCAGACTTAGAAAATTTGCAGGGTCATAGATGGGCACCAGGGGGAGCAAGTGATTACTACTGAAAAACAAGAAAAAATCTAAATGATGCAGAAGTTGAGAAATGTACAGGAATAGAGAAATCATTTAAGCTCGGTGGTATTAAATCCCCAAATCTCTACCGAAATTTACTGATGAGTGTCTTTCCCCATATGATTCAAGCTCTTAAGGACTTGGAGAAGTTACTGTTCCTTCAAATTTAAGACTCCAAACACATCATGATATACATTAAGAAATAAGGAAGTGAGGATAAAGAAGGTATCAAAATAAGCTACCTAAAGTTTGCTGTAGAAAAACAGAACTACTGAATTATTTTGTAAATTTATTTTTACTATTAAATATATTATATAGACATAAAATATAGAGAGACAAGATGATGATTTAAGAAGTAAGACATAAAATATATTAAAAGAATTGAGTAGATAGAATATTTGAAAATATAGTCATCCAACAGAGTAGTTTAAGAGTAAGACTCATCAATCAAGAGGAAAACAAGTAAGTTTAAAGACAGATGATTTGAAATTACCTACCTAGTGGGACCAATGAGAAGAGAATGTGAACGAATGAAGAAAGACTAAGGAACTTATGAGATAGTGCCAAGAAAACAAACACAAGTATTAGAGTACCCACGGAAGGATGGAGAGACAGACAGAGAAAGTTTTGGAGTTCTGGAAAATTATTTGAAGAAACAAAATGGTGGAAAAGTTTCAAGATAAAGTAGGCATCAAGATTCAAGAAGGCTGGTGGACTCCAAACAGTAATGCAACCCAAGAATCTAAGAAAACACATTGCAGCGATTCTATCAAAGGTCAAAGAGAAAAATTTGAAGGCATAAGAAAAAATGATTAGTTGCTTGTAAACAAAACATCTCTCCCAGCTCAAAACATTACTTACAGATTTAATAAGCTATTTCAAAGCACCAGAAGGAAAATCTGGCACAACAACGAAGAATATCCCACTTGGCAAATCTATTCTTCAAAAATAATGGCGAGAAATAAAGATAAGCCATGGTTACGGATGCTTATCACCATTTGACTTCTATCACAAGAAGTCCTAAAAGAAGAACCTCAAACTAAAGCAAAAAGGTGTTAAACAACATGCAAAACAACATCAAAAT
The DNA here is from genome assembly GCF_014885135.2 of Alexandromys fortis. Taxonomy (NCBI): domain Eukaryota; kingdom Metazoa; phylum Chordata; class Mammalia; order Rodentia; family Cricetidae; genus Alexandromys; species Alexandromys fortis. The sequence continues at coordinate 13,145,886 of NW_026067899.1, forward strand.
GGAGAGTTCACAGGCAATGTTAAATATACAATCAAATACAGAATAATGTTATATTGTAATGGCCGTGCAAACGTTATTTTTAATTCTGGTGTAGAAATAAAACAAGTTAAAATATTCATCTCCTGTCACTATGCCTGTTGCTTATTGCTAAGACTTCTTGCCATGATGGACTCTTGTCCACTTGGAACCAAAATCCAAATTAAACTCTTTATTCTTTTTATTTTGTTTTATTTTTTTTCTCAGAATAGGCAAATTTATTACTGTGCTTCCACTGTCAAAATTTAGGATCTTGATCTTTCCTTCTTGCCTTTGTAGAGGGCCAAAAGGGACACGTTGGCTACTTTAACAACTCCAGGAATATCACCTACAGCATGACCCTTTCGACCAAATCCAGCAACCAGAACTTCATCGTTTTCCTCAATGAAGTTCAAGCAACCATCATTGGGGATGAAAGCTGTGATCTTCTTGCCATTCTTGATGATTTTATTTGAAAGAGAAAACTATCTTTTTTTCATTATACATACCAATTGAAGTTCCCACACCCTCCCCTCCTCCCATTCCCTAAACTTACCACTCCCGCCCCCACCCCCATACCTATGCTTTTTTTCCTGCTGGTCCAGCTGGTGTTGGTGAGCTCCCATCGACTCAGGTAATCTGTTTCAGTGGGTGTACCCGTCATGGTCTTGACCACTTTGCTCATATTCTCATTTCTCCCGCTCTTCAGCTAAACACAGTCCAGTGCTCCGATGTGGATCTCTGCCTCTGTTTCCATAAGTTACTGGATGAAGGATCTGTGGTGATATTTAAGATATTCATCAGTCTGACTACAGGGCAAGACCAGTTTGGGACCCCCTCTCCTCTATTGCTTGCAGTCTTGAGTCATCCTTGTGGACTGCTGGGAATTTCTCTAGAGCCAGGTTTCTTGCTAATCCCATAATGGCTCCCTCAATTAATTTATCTCCAGCTGGACAGGGAAGTAACAAGCACAGGACCAAACTAGTCCCTCTGAAAGTGGTTGACAGTTGTATGACTGGGGCAGACTGAGGGGCCACTGGCAGTGGCACTGGGATTTGTCCCTACTGCATGTGCTGACTTTTGGGGATCCTATTCTCTCTGGATGTATACCTTGTTCAGCCTAGATGTAGTAGGGAGGGTCTTGGACCTTCCACAAAGTGCCTTACCCTCTCTTAGGATTAGATGGGGGTTGGGTGAGAGAACGTGTGGAAGAAATGGGAGGAGGGTTGGGACTTGGAATTTGAATTGGTATTTTTTAATTGAATAAATTAAAAAATAGGAAAAAAATATATCTCTTTCCTTACTCTCATCTCTGTCCTTCCTTCTTCTCGACTATCTCATTCCCTCAAGTTTTTCTTACTCCTCCCCTTCTCCCCTTTTCTTCTCCTTTTATCTTCCCTTCTCCCTCCACCTTCATGCTCCCAATTTTGTTAGGCAATCTTGTTTATTTCTATTTTCCAGGTGGATCTACATATGTTTTTCTTAGGGTTCACCTTATTACTTAGCTTCTCTAGGGTCCTAATTACAGGCTCAATATTCTTTGTTTATATCTAGTATCTACTTATTAGTTCCAGGACAGCTAAAACTACTAAAAGAAATTCTATCTCTAAAAAATTAAATCAAACAAAAAAAAAAACACAAAAAATATTAATTTCATCTGAAACAAAAAAACAGAAAGAAACTCATGGTCAATGACCACATTTTAAATACAGTAAAAAAATAACAATAACAAGAAAATAAACTCATTAGCAAAATAAGTTCTTACCACAATAATAACCATTAAGTAGGTTGAATTGGAAATTCTGTTAAATACAGTGTGAGATTTATATTTCCTTCTGTCTCGACTACCTGCAAATTCACCACTATTCTGGAAGTAGAGAGACGATGTAAAAAATGTATAGAAACAAAGAGAGTAAGCAATAGTATCAGGAAAAATCTGAAAATATAGTAAGTGGGAAGCACATGAACCATGTAAAATTCATTTTAATAAAGCATGAAGGTGTATGCCTGTGTCTCTCAGTACCCCAAAAGATCTCAGAAATGAAAAGTTCCCAGTACTGCCATGTGGGAGAATGTGAGGCTAAAACTGGGGTTTCCTCCAAGTGAGGACCCTTGATGTTCATGTGAAACTAGAGGTGTGATTGTAAAGTAAGACTACGACCATGGGTTTGATACGGATGCTACTTTAGGTGTGTGGATTGGATTGGGAAAGAGAAGCCAGACTCCATGAAGAGCACCTATTCCCACAGCTACCTCTGAGAATCTTGACAGTCTGCCAAAGATATGGGTGGGCTCCAAAACGATTTCTACCCTTCTCCCAGCAAAGGCCGTCTCCAGAGGCTTCTAAGGAAATGCTGGGCTTCTACCCAACTATTCATTATTTGGCTCTTACCATCCTCCTAAAGGGTTTCTGCAAAAAGAGAATGTTAAGAAACCTTATCTGAATTCTAATCGAGGGAACCCCTTCTCCAATCTTTGTTTCTCTTTCCTTTCTTCCAACTGCCCTAGTATTGGTAGCTGTTCTTACAGATGTTGCTGCTCTGGTAACTTAGTTTTCTTTTGTTTTTGGTTAGTTACCTAGATAACAAGTATTTACACCTGCCTAACAAAGTTTTTAGAATGAATTCTATTTTGTGAACCAAACAGTATGATTTTTTTCTCCTGGTTAGACCCAGAGTGTTAAAACATTTTTAAAGCTGAATATTAAAACAATTCAACAATCACCCATTGGAATAAAAATATAAAATTAACAGTAAACAGCCAAGTCCTCCGGCTTTTACAGTCTTTCTGCATATTCTTTTATGGTTTCCCTGAGCCTTCAGTGTAGGTTTTGTGTTGTTAATGTATCTATTGATTCTAGATATCCCCGTAGTGGCTTACTATATGCATTTTGATCAGTTGTGGAGCTGCACAAAGCAGTCTTCATTTGTTACATAAAGAAGCTTCTTGGATAATGAGACAGAGATGCACTTACATGTAGAGATAAAGCCTAAGTCTTTAGAATACAGTTAGTAATTATGTTGGTTTAGAAACAAGTCAGTAGTAGGTCCTCTAGGATCTATGACCACACAAGCCACAGGCTAGATTTATAATATCTGGTGTAAATTCCCTCCTACTGGACGGTTCCTGAGTCTGATTGGAGAGCTCTTGGTTACCTTCAAGATAGAAAGGCCAGTGTTACATTAGAGAGATCCGTCAGTTCAGTAATTGCTGTGGTTTGTATGCTTCCCAGCAAGAATATTGATTTCCTTTTTCCCTTGCAGCTTTCACAACACATTAAGATACTAGGAGAGCCGGTTCTCCGGGAAAAGTCTTCCAGGTCAGTTCCAGCTCAGTTCCTCCAAGTCTGATTTCCCAAGTATGTGTTGTCTTCAGCAATGGAATCTTTCAAATTCTGGAAGGAGACCAAGGGCAACAGCAATAGGCTATATTGTTTTGGAAGTCTCATCAAATTTAGAGGTGATTATTAGAAATGTGTTTCCTGTTTTGTTAATATAAAGCAGAATACTTGTTTCAAAGTAGAGCTCACAGGAAAGTGTGGTATTCAGATGATAAAGCAGAACTTGTCTCACCTAAATAACACTTCTGGCAATTAAACAGAATTCTCCAGAGTATGGTATCTCCTTGAGAATCCATGGAAAGAAGATAGGGAAATGTTAGCAATAATTACCAGAAATATGAAATGACAGTCTCCATGTTCCACTTGTATATATAGTCGTTTGGTGTTCTTGGAAGGCCTTTGCCAAAACATTGCTTTTTCTATTTACTGGCAATGAAATAATGCATAGATGTCCCTAAAGAATTTTAGCCAATTGAAGTTGGATGCCATTCTCATTTGTATCTAAATGGTATAATAAAATAAGAAAGCAGAGAAGGCAGCTAGAGACAAGGTGACAGGTAGACATTTCACAGCTGAGAGATGAAAGGGGACCCAGGACACAGCCACCCTTTTAAATGGCCATGAAGAGGAATCTTAAGCAATGAAATATTCAAGTTCTTTTCCGCCACTTTACAACAATTGGCAATCGCAAGATCATCCAAACACCTCTCTCTTGGTATCTGAGCTCAGTTTGGACAGTCTTTAATTGCTCATGTTTCCCCATGTTTGTCTTAGCTTTCCAGTGCCCCACTGATCCATTGATTCTGCCCCACCTGCCACTGAGTTCCCTTTGCAGTGAGGAACATGCTGGGAACAGGGCTTTGTTTCCTCCACCGACCAGCACAGGGATGGATGTTTTCCTGGAAAGTCAGGTTTCTAGGCACTTCATGTTTCCTGTGGCAGTTGTTAATTATCCCATGAAAAGTTTTGTGTTTCCAGAAGAACTGCCTCCAATCTGCAGAGTCCCTGCAAGGCTCCTGTGAATCAGACTTGAAAACAAGCTTTGTCACACAGCAGGGTCTGTCTGAATGCTGGTCAAAAATAGAAAACCTTTCAAAAGACTATCCGTACCTGGTAAAAGACAAGAAAGTATTAGAATTATTTACAATCTGTTTTCATCCCTTTAAATTAAGGGTGTGCTTGCCGTCAAAATCCTTTGCTAGCCTTCAATCCCCTAACATTTTAGAATTTGCAAGAAGAGTCTTGAGTAAAACACAAAACTTTTTACATGCTTATATCACATTGAAGACGTGTATAGACATAACTTTCTAAGTCACTAAGCATCTGTTCTAAAGCAGTCTTATTCCAGAACAGATTAGTAAAGCGGGTCCTTATCTTTTGGGGAATTGTGTTTATGTTTAGTAGTAATTTCAGTCATTTTAAAATTGTGTCTTACTATTCTCCTAGCCATAGTTCCTTTTAAAAGGCATATCTAAGGGAATCTTAAATCGAAAGGGCCCATTCCTGGCTTCACATTTAGCACGATTCATGTTAAGGAATGAAAATTTCTGAGAGGGCTGTGTAAGTCTACAGCTACCATCTCCAGCTTTTTTTTTGTTTTGTTTTGTTTTTAAACACAAACTACTTTACAAGATAGTGTCCAGTAGCAAATTATTAGAAGTCTTTAGATAACTTTCCAATCATCTTCTAATTTTTTTGGTAGTTCTGTAAGATGGTAATACCTTGTAAAAAGGAAACTTGGCTTCCGATTGCTCAACTTCAAATGTGGTAGTCTCCAGAGGACCAAACTAGGCCCTCAGAATGGGGGTGACAGTTGCATGGCTGGGACAGACAGCGGGCTGCTGGCAGTGGGACCAGCATTTTCCCCTACTGCTTCTGCTGGCTTTTGAAACCCATTCTCTTGGAGGGATGTGTTGCTAGTCTAGATATAGTAAGGAGGGCCTTGGTCCTTCCTCAAAGCAGTGTGCCTTACCCTCTCTGAGGGGTGGATGTGGGGTGGGATTGGGGGAGGAAGGTAGAGGGGACAAGAGGAAGGGAGGACGTAGGAACTGGAATTGGTATGTAAAATGAAAAAACGATAGTATTTTTGTTTTTGCTTTTTTAAATAAAAGAAAAATAGAAAAAAAAAGTGACTTTGGTAATTTGTGTCTGACTCAGAGAAAAAGTGGCTGGGTGGTCACATAAGGGTATTATCCACATTCTTATGGCCCATGCTTAAGACCAGGAACCACAAATACATTTTTAACTCATAGAACTTTTGTTAACCTCAAGTGGATATAGAAAATGATTTTTGATGAAGTACTTACATATGATGCAGGCTTGCCTTCTATAAAAGGTATGTTTTATAGAGGTAAAAAAATGCAAACTTTGGGATTGGGGATATGGATCATTAGGCAAAGCACTTGCCTGGCATGTATGAGGAACTAGAACCAATACCATTGCAGCTCAAACCACACATAAACACAAGTTTCAGCCAAAACAAAGGACTACCAGATTGAAAATCTATAGTGTTTATTGCGTCTAGGGGATAGGTAGACAATTATCATGCTATTTTTTTGTATCGGTAGATCATTTTCTATTAGTTACATTAGATATTTGTTGTTAAGGGGAAATATTGCCCATTAGCCTTTTCCTCTTCTATAGGTGACTAAATTTGTACTTTGCAAGGCGTTTGGCACTTTCTGTGGGGAAAGAAAATAATCAAAAAGTCGTGGAGAAGCAAAGACTTGAGTTGTGTAATTAATATAATTTACTCCTAACATCATCAGCGCAGTTCATTTTATACAAACCCTTTCCTGTCTTTCCTTTGCTAGTCCCCTGAAGTTGCTTTCCCACAATTACACATACCAATATTTGGATAAATTTTAACACCCAGTTAGTTATTTAGTGGGGGGAAATCATAAACTTGGCAAGCAACGATAACTAGATTCTTTGTAAAATGTTCTGATGATATTCTTTTTCAAGCTATGAAAATTGATAGCTTATATAACTCCATGCTCATTTTTTTTTCGGAGATGATTAGAGATGGGGGGGAAAATGTCCTTGTCTGATTTTTCTGATTTAGAAGCTAAGGTTCTGAGCACAATAGAAGGGGTTTTGAAGAAAGTAAAGTTTTTGAAAGAATATGGTCATTTCTACAAAATGGTTTTAACCCGTCCAAGCTCAGAGGAGTGGGGAGCAGGTGTCAAGCTTGAAAGAATCAAGATGACATTGGAGGCCCTGTAGGGTTCCTCATCATAGAATCTACTGTGATTTGTTCTGCTGGCATGTGAGGGAGAAGCAGAAACCCAGAAGAGCTTGGGACTCTAAGAGCTGATGGAAGTACTCTTTGGTTCTCTACTGCAACCAGAAAGGAAGTAAGGTCCCCATGTGACAGTTCAGGCAGATCCATGGATGGTCCATGCTGTCATGAAGTCTATGAAATTGTCTCATGCTCTAGAAAGAAGACTAATGTAATATGAGGGCCCATGGCTAACAAAAAAAAATAAGATAACAAGGACCTTCAAAACTATTAAAAGCTAAATGGAGTAATGATTTTCTGTGTGGATATCAATAGAATTGGTGGATACCTAAGACCATAATCTAACATAATTTCCTTTTAAAATTTGATTTTATTAAGTTTTTTCATTTATTTTACATACTTATTTTCCTATCCCTCTACATCTTTATATCATCACACTATGAACTCAAAAGCTTGTATATAAAGCTAAGTCTAGCAGTGGCATAGAGTAAATATGAATTTATCTTGTATGTATGTATGACTTTTCTGGTATAGTACAGTTTAAGGTTAAATATAATAATGGAAAGAGTAATTATCTTTAACTTGGATTTGGCCAGGTTTTAGTCTATACTCCATTCCTATATGGGATATACTCTTAGGTGTATACAAAACCCAAGATATGAGCAAACCAGGTAACATAATCCAGGGAAGTAGTGTTATGCAATGGTGAAGAAAGTGGTCTCAGTTTGTCAGTCAGATAAAATTTGACTCTCTGCCTGTCATGTGATACTCAAAAAAAAGTGTAATGAATAATGTGATGTGATAGAGAGTAGTGCCAATCTGTCGAGAATATCAGTTTGTATCGCTAATATATTTGGGGCAGAGACTAATTCAGTGTACATCCTACTTACATTAAAACTAGGAGGACTGTGTAAGTCATTATTTCACAACTCAGAAAAAATATAGGATAAAATGAAGTCGATTAATGCTTATCTTGGGATGACAGGCCTGTGGCACGTCTTACAGTTACCCTAACTGTGTAACCTAAAGCACAAAGATCATATCTGTTTTGATCACTTATGCTGCCTGGTGTCATCCACTTGATTCTGAATATGTATTTATTATTAGATTTGGCTTGCTCGAATGGTCTTCATATGCATGATATGAAATGGGGTCACCCAAGCTTTTGGAGAGTCTCCATTGCCAATTATTTGTATGATCTTAGCCAAATCACAGACCTACTCTGAGTCTTGGGTTAAGGTGACATTACATCAATTTTCCCTTCAGTAATCCTGATTCTCTTGTGTTTTGTTCTCCTCCGTGTCTTCAGTGTTGTTGGCAATGTTGCTTCCCCAAATCTCAGTATAGTCTTCATCTCTTGGCTCACCGACTTCTTCTCAATCAAACCTCGCCATCCTTCTGGTCTCCAGTCTCACCTCCTATGAAACATCGGTGCTAATGCTCTTTTCTCTTCTATTAGCTTCTAGGCATGTTGTGAAAATTTCTTAAAATAGGAGTATTTGTATATAGATGGAAATGTTCTAATACTTTATCATTTTTAGCAATCAAACCAAAGAAACTGCAGCCATCGAATTCTAGTGCAGTCTCCTCTACTGGGTATGATAACGTCACTGTGTAGCTCTCGGGGTTCTCGTGGGAATTAATGCATGAACATGCCATTTTGCATAATAATAATGTCAAAAACATAATTCTGAAATGGTCCACCTTAGTTGTAAAATTCAAGAAGAGGACTGATACACTTTCTTTTAAGAATTCCCAAATGCTTGTGATTTTGCATTGTATAATATCTCTGACAAGATAGAAGAAAGTATTTCAGTTTAAGTACACAGATGTGATCTGATCCCAGCATGCTACTTCTGAACTCCTGCTCGTCTTAGGTAAAGGTCACCAAGAAATGCTCCTTCTGAAACTTCAGATATTAGAAGAAACTATGGCAATATTGGGGTGAGTGACCTTTGCACTGATCACTCTGTCAAGAATCCATAAATATGGGCACAGGAGAAGAGACTTCTGTATTCACACATTTCCAGAACAAAATTCAATGTTTGGAATTATTGTCAGCTGTATTTTATGTGACAAATGAAGGCTCCGAGACATCAATATTTAAAGCCGTTGATATCATACTGTCTGATAGCAAGTAAAAACACCGTCCTCCCTGCCTTTCAGCCTCAGAGAGATTTAAAAGGCAATGGTCCCACGTACCAATGTGATTACATTCTTACTTGCTCACTCTTCACTACCATTTTTTGTGCCACTGTTTATCAGGGAACACCATCTGAAAGTTAATAATAACATAATTCAGAGTAATAATTGCATTCTTCTCAATAGTTGTGGGGAAACACAGGGTTGAATAATGAGATAAAGATGAGTGTCTCCGTCTTAACAGGACATTAATCAACATGTTAACTGTGTGGGCAAACTGATTTGAGGCCGTTATCGTTTAATTTGTCTGAAAATAGTTATTTTTAGTGTATTGCATAATTTACTTTAAAATGTGTTGAAATGATTATAAATAAGCACTAGATTGCAAAAGAATAGATGCTACTCCTTATTATGTTGTGACTTATCCCTTTTTTATAGTGCACAGTATAAAATCAATATTCCAGAAACTTTGGCATTTCACAGCTGTGTTCATATAAAGCCGAATTAGCTACACAACTTCTCAACCTAAATTCCGTTATAGTAACAGAAACTGTATATTTTCATAATCCTGACTGCCAATATGTATTTATAGCTCATTGTTACTTTAAAATATTTCACACTGAATGTTTAAATGCCATTGAAATTCCAATAAATAATAATAATTTCCAAACCCAAGAGCTTTTGACCAGTTTTAGATGACAGAAATTCAATTCTAAACAGTTGGTCTTCACATATCAGACTTTAGGTATTTGGGTGCTAAAAGCCATGCAAAGCATGCACCTACACATCTCAAATACCTTTCCGTAATCACTCTCAGAGTATTCCCAACATAAACATTTCCTGACTCCTTCATGATCTAGGCACAGACACAGGGAAAGTGTGTGTATGCGTGTCTGTGTTTGGTCTGTCTATCTATCTATTTATCTGTCTGTCTGTCTATCTATCTATCTATCTATCTATCCATCTATCTATCTATCATCTATCTACTGTTCATTCACTTATTACATAGAGGTAAACTGTCTATTTCAACCTACATTTTTGGAGTACTTTTGATTTAGTAGCAAAGTAGATTTCTACACAAGGACAGAATAACCAATATTCTAAGGAAAATGATGTAATGAGGAAAGAAAAGAACATACTGACCAAATGAAGAGAAGAGTGGAGAAAAGAAAAAAGAGAAAGCGAATAACAGGAAGAAAGAAAATAGAGGAGAAAAAAGAAAATGAACAGAACTTTTGCATTTGAGGTTTCATTTGTGGGTAGGCTATGTAAGAATTTGAGAACACTAAGAAACTCAGGAGAACTTAATAGAAGGAAAAGTATCATTGGGAGAAGTTGAAAGACAATAGTAAGCCAGATCCTTGTGGAGACAAGACAAGTGAAGACTTCCTTGTGATGGGATGTGTCTACATTTTCTTTCTTCATTTGCTCATTCACTCATTCATCTCAGTACTGCTTTTCTGGGCTTTTTATTTCTGTGTATTATTTTCTCCCCAAAGTCTTTCTTCTTTGCATGTTATGTACGGTTACCTGCGGGATTTTGTTCACAATGCTTTCTGGCTCCTTTACACCATTCTTTAGTGGTAGATGATGCATTTGGACAAAATGAAGGCCATGTTGGTGTCCATGATCTATGATGCCTCTGGGATCCATGTTGACATCCATGATCAGGTTTGATGCCCGAGACTCCATTGATATCCATGATCAAGTGTTGCTGCCAGAGGCCGTGTCGATGTCCATTATCCATACTGCCACTGGAAACCATATTGAGGTATTGTTTTCCCTGCTGCTGCTCCTTGGAGGCATATTGATGTCTGTGATCTGCTCTGCCCCTGGAAACCATGTGGATGTAAATGATCTGTGCTGCTGCTGGCTGTCATGGGCAAGGAAGCTTCTTTTGCAGTGGTATTGATGAAATCAGACTCATAACTGAGAAAGAGAGATGTTGAGGGCTCCTGCAACAACCTCTCCCACTCCACCCTCCAAAAAAGAAACAGTCCAGATGAGAAAGTATTGAAGAGAGTCCTCAAAACCTGTAATAAAGCAGAGATAAATAGGAGCTGCTTACTGACGTGTTCTCTTTGTCTTGCTCAGCTTTCTGCCCTCTGAGGCCCACGATATCCCTTCAGGAACAGCACAGCCACAATTGTTAGCAATCAAGAAAATGACCCACAAGCCAGTCAGATGGAGGTGATTCCTCAACTGAACTTTCCTTTTCCCAGGGATGGCGAGGTTTGTGTGGAGTTGATGAACTCGAACGGGCACATTTTAGTGGAATGGTTTTAAGCAAAATGAGAAATAGAGTAAGTGAACATGCACACTGATCACAGGGATGCATTTATTCAGGGGAAGAGAAATAGAAATTGATAAAGAGATGGAGTAAGAAGTGTTTATAAGATGGAAGACACAAGGACTTATTTCTAATAGTATATGAGGAGAAGAAAAACATAAATGGATGGAATACAAAAGAAAAATCATAGGGCAGGTCCCATACAAGCATAGTAATGTATCCCATGGTACAATATTAGATTAGCCTCGGATGGGCCCACCATAGACAGTCCCTCCACAGTGCTGGGGTTTGGAACAGGATGTGTAGAAACAAACGCCACAGGAGAATAACTGAGGTGGTCATTTTATCATTGAAGAATCTTCGGGTTGCTTAATTTTCCCTGGTCAAATAAAATCAAGATATTTTAAGTGAGAATAAAGATTGATGAAACAACATGGAAGACCTAAGGAGGAAACACGAGAAGAGGTTTGAGTTAATCTTCAAAAGAAATTCCACCTAGTAAAGACACGTAGTGCAGTTGCCAGGAAGCATGAAGGGGATGAGGCGTAAGTTTAGCCAGGCTTAGATTTCTTAGCAATTGACTCTGTTAGCATGAGCATAGTTGTTGCAATGTATTGTTTCTATCTGTTCTTTAGCAAATCCTGTCAATCAGAACTATTTGGCTTGCCTCAGACTATAGCTCGAGTGAAAACAATAAACTTTTGTTTTGTTGAGACTGAGCTGGTGGGAGGCTGTTTGATAGGTTAGCTAATGTTGATTAACCAAATTAAAATTGCACCTATTTCCTTATTAGGCATAAACAACAAGGAAAAAGATTATCTGTGTCTTTCCTAGCTCCTAGGTTCACCCTCCTTCTGCATCAACATGCATCACATCTTTTAACCTCTATTCTAAATACTGGCCTTTCATAGTGTTTCACACTGTGGCATTCTCCAACACAAACAATCATTGAATAAATGAATGATGAGGAATAAGAACGTGTTTCTTAAGATTTCGAGTTATATTAACTCATTCTATGTTTTGTACTTTCTTCAAGAAGAAATAGCAAATGAGGACACTGCATTTGTTTTTGTAGCAAAATGTGTGCAGGCCGTTAGAGGCTTTGATGGGCATGCTTGATGCACGATGATAGAAAACGATGCTCACTCAGAGTCAGGTGCTGGGTTTTTGTTTGTTTGCTTGTTTTGTTTCTTGGCAGTCCACGGTGCTTTATTTCTTCAATTGGCAACGTTTCTAAACAATGCACACCTTTGTTGGAGACCTTTGAGTTGACATTTGCCTTTGCCCAAATATGCCACGGAGAGCACGGGGCAATGTTTTCAACAGAAATGCTATTTCTCACATCTGTAGAAACATCACAATCAATGGGAATGTGTTGACAATGAAGATGCAGTTAACTAGGATGCCGATTCAAGAGCTTTGGGGTCAGCAAGGATCCATTGCAGGCACTGATTAAAATAGGTATCTTTTTAGCCATGTTAGATGTGCTTTTAGGTAACTGAAGGTAGAGAAGTTGGGATTTCAAAATGTGTGATTATTCCATCTGTCATACTTCTTTATATAATAGTGCAGATAAGGACTAGAGACATAACTCAATAGCAGGGCATTTGCCTGGTGTGCCTGAGGCCCCAAGTTCAGTCCCAGCACTGTGAAGAACAAAATACAAATAATGCAATTAGAAATACAAGTTACCAAAGACCAGAAAAGGATATTGCCAGAATTATTTAGTCTTCACTTCTCTTTAATTCTGTACTAAACTTTTGCTTCAGATTGACGGCAGGGTTCTCCAAAAATTGTGAGTGGTAAAACGCATGCCCCAACCCATGCTCAAATAACAGAGTCGCTCATTTTCTAACTTATTCTGTCTCCTACCTTCATTCCGCTGCCTCTTAGCCTTCATCTATTCCTTTCTTTTGCATTTTCTTAATCACTGACATACATTGTAGTAATACTTATCCTGAGGAGTAAATTTATATTCACCCCAGATAGAGAGAGCAACCTCAGATCAAATAAGTGATCTCACCCAAATCCAGCTCATCGGCACACTGAGTTTCTTAGGGTTACTTACATTCAGGGCAGCTGTGACCCGAAGAAGCACAGGTGAGGACTCACCAGACTACAACAGTGGAGCTCCCGGCACTACTTGGAGGCAACTAGCTACCATCCTGCAAGAGTGCCCTCCTCCTCAGAAATTCTTTATAGCATCTATCTAACAGCTCTGGGTGGTGGTGGTCATGAGTACGGTGAACTTCCTTTGACTTTAGTGACCTCACTGCTCCTCTGTCAGAACTGTGCCGCTCAATGATGCCATGGCCATGTTAGCCCTAATCTCACAAAGTGGAATCCAGTTGCTTCTGGTTTCAAATGCTTTATCCCGGGCTTTCAGTTACACTTGCCTGAACACATACATTCCAGGCAACAGCTCATGTTGATTTTAACAGTATGCCCCGCCATGAGTCTCCAAGTTTATTCTCACTCTGGGCATGCTGTCATTAACCCTTTCTTCAGGCAAAATTCTCCAGGTCATCTAGACAAAAGTAACAACGTTTACATTTAAACATGCAAAATGATACTGATATCTTCTATTATTAAACTACTCAGACATTTAGCAACATTTAGTTATTTTCTATAACTATTTGCTAAAAGATATATGTATATATACCTAAAGTTGGTTTATTTATATAGACAAAATGCATATTGCATTTACTTCAAAGTTTGTGAAATCCATTTTATATGTTTGCTTTTAAAATAAAAGTTTCCAGACTGAAGGAGTGTTGTGCAGTATCAGGAGTAGTAACAATTAACAATTAAGTACTTAGCAATGTTATCGTCAGAAGTCAGACAGACTAAATGTCAGAGCCAGACTCACTAAGCTTCACACTCGCTGTGATCTGCAAAGCTGGCGGTGGTTATACATTTAAAACTACAATATGAGCGTGATGCTCAGAAGCTGGCAGAGCAACTTTGGGTATGATACACAGTGAAGAAAAAATTCAAATACCTGACATTAGAATCAAACTTTGCAGCAGACACACATCTTGAGAAGCTCCCACCCTCACAACATTGGTAGTCACTTCACTTTAGAAATTTCTTTCCTGTTGACACATAAGAAGGTGTCTGCTTTTAAAGGCTTGATAGAAACTGCATTGTGTCCTAAAATGATGAGTGTATGTTACTAGTACAAAATAATGGGGCTTCTTCGTGACATTTTCCCACCACACGTGCCAACAATGGATGCCAATCGTATTTGCCGTCCTTCTCCCTGCCTCATTTCCTCTACTCCTCCACTCATCAGTCTAAACACTTACTAGTCTGGTGAACCATTGCACTGAGATGTGTAAGAGTATCTGATGTTGTGGTTCTCATTGCCGACTTGTCGTTGGATGATGTTGTTTCTTTCTTTCCAAATCTCTCATTTTTCATACATTTGAAGCGTGTCATTGTAGATATCTCCCAGTCTGAGCCTACTTACTCCAGCTTTGCCTCTGAGTTGTTTGCTGAAATGAGGAGAGGTTTCCTTTGCTTCATTTGATGGTAGGTATTATATAGAAGACACTGCTGAAATGAAGGTAAGTGATAGTTATGCACAGAAATACACATTTCAATCAGCTTTCAGCTTTCTCTTTGAATTAGTGCCAAATTGGGAGGTTTCTTTAACATATTCCCTACCTCTTAACAGTGCATTCTACTTTATCCTGAAAATGTCTGGATTTTGGTGGGCCAGATGGGGTCGTGTCCCTTCCATGCTCCTCTGCCTACCCAGCTTTGTTTGCTCCTCCACAGAAACAACTGATACTGGACCTTCCTAACATTTAGTTTTGAGTACATCTTTCCCCTGTAAACAAGTTTTCAGGTGAATTTTCTAGAAACTTTCAGGTATATGGCTGAGATGAGAGAGAGACTTAAGCAGTTGGTACTCATGCTGAAATTCTTGCTTCGCGAGTCACGTAAGCTTCAACTGGATTCTAGACTGCGGGGGATCCTTATCCTTCTCAAGTCCCCTAGATGCCCCTGACTTTTTACCTTGCCTCATCATGTATGCCAATGAATATGAAAAACACAGCAATGAAACCTGAGACATAAACAGATGTGACAGAGGCAAATTCACGTTAGACATCCAAGTGTCATTGACAAGCTTTAGGACGCAAGCTCATACGAGTGACCCATGAAAATCAGGAACAATGGAGCTATGTGATAAATAGCAGAACCCTGAGTAAAATAAAAATGACAACTAAAGATTCATGAACATCCTTAGCAGTCGCACTGTATGTTTGATATATTCGTGTGGTAAGATAGGTGATTTCATTGTCTTAGTTATGGAAGATTAAAAATTTTAATAAAGTTTAAAAGCATTGTTATTAAGATTACATTAATCCACTCCCAATCTTTTATGAATATGGTACAAATATTATAGTAAAATGTAAGAATGGTTTTCTAAAAGTAAGTCAGCAAAACTATCTTCCAAGCGTGTTTTATGTCTAGTACTTCAAAACTTAGAACAAGATAAAACTCTTTGATTTACCTTATTTGAGCAAATATATCTAAAGTTTTGCAGCAAAAAAATAAAAAAAGAGGTCATTTTCTCCTGCTGAATGTGCATTACTTTAGAATAATGTAAAAGCCAAAGAGACTTTGGAGCCTGTATTTCATCAAATCTTGAAATATAGGAACTTTGCGTAAGAATAGCACAATAGGAAAAGAGCATCTCCTGGGAGTCCAAGTGGAACATCCTAAAATCTAGGCCATAAGCATGGAAGTGTGCATGCATAAAGAAGCAGCTGCTGGTCTAGATATATGTTTCCATTTGATCCACCTAATTGATCCTGGCAAATATCCCTAAAATATTTGATAATGTTTGTTCCCCTTTTTAGTTTATCCTTTGACAATTTCACACATACATGTAATGTACTTTGAGCCTAGCACCCCCAAAACCTTTCTGTACCCCGATTCTTTCACTAAATCTGCCCAATGGGTTCATCTCCTGTTTTTATGTCTTTGTTGTTACTGCTGTCACCTACTAAGTTTAATGCCTAAGCATAGGGAGGGTGCCTATTTTTTTCTGAATTCTTTGGTTATTTCCACTGTAGTTTGGGATTCACTTTGTATATTGGAAAGCCCTGTACTTCTAAATACAAAAGATATCATATGGTTATGTTATTCTCAGGTTCTCTTTGGTTAACTGTGTAATTCTAATGTGATAAGGAAAACATAATCCATCATCCATTAACACAAACAAGTATGATTAAATATTAGTAAAATCAGAATAAGTATGAATTTATTGTCAAAATTGGCTTTATTATTATCATCAAAGAGCTGATAGGGCATTTTTTTATTCCTTTTTTCTTTGAAATAAAAAAATAAACCTATAGAAGTTAAGACCAGAAGATTGAACTTCAAATTCCCCTATGCTTCATGCCTTCTTGCAAATGTAAGTGACTTAGGCTTAGAACAGATAGTCGCTAATATCAAGAATTATCCACAGAAAGGACATGAACAGAGCCTTTTGCTCTCGAGTTTCATACTCCACACTAAGAAAGTAAAACTCCACACAGCCCATTTTAAGGTAAGGAAGCAACTGGTAGGTTAAAAGAAAGAGTGCTCAAGGGATCTGAGCTAAGAGAATATAGTACTAACATCTCACACATAGCAAGGAACTGCTGAATTCTCCCAATTCAGACAAAGGAGAACAAAACACAAAATAACCCAATTAAAAGTGAAGCGCTGATATTCAGGATTGAGACTTCATCCTGATGGATTGTTCCTGTTATGAGTAAAAAGTGTCCATCTACATCTCTTCTGATTGATTTTAGTTTGAAGTCAATTTTGTTAGGAATTAGAATGGCTACACCTGCTTGTTTCTTAGGTTCATTTGATTGAAAAGACTTTTCCCAATCCTTTACTCTGAGTAGATGTCTGTCTTTGTGGTTGAGGTGCGTTTCTTGTAAACAGCAAGATGTTGGATCCTGTTTTCGTATCCAATCTCTTAGCCTGTGCCTTTTTATAGGTGAATTGAGTCCATTGATATTAAGTGATATTAATGACCAATGGTTGTTACTAGCAATGAAAAAGATATCTTGATAGAGGGAACCATTATGGGGTTAGAGAGAAGCCTGGTGCTAAGGTAAACCCAAGGAATTCACAAGAATGACCTCAGCTGAGACTTGTAGCAATAGTGAAGAGGGTGCCTGAACTGGTCTTACCCTGTAATCAGATCGGTGAATACCCTAACTTTTCATAGAACTTTCATCTAATAATTAATGGAAGATCCACAGGCAAGCAACAGGCCAATCTCCAGGAGTACAGTCGAAGAGACGGAGGCTTGAATATATGAGAAAGGGAAGTCAAGATCATGGCATGAAAATCTACAGAGACAGTTGATGCAAGCTCATAGGCACTCGTACAATCTAAACCAACAGCTGGGAGCCTGCATGAGACTGAACTAGGCCACCTGCATGTGGGCAACAATTATATAGCTTGGTCTGTTTGAGGGGCCCCTGGCAGTGGGACCAAAATCTATGCCTGATGTATGAGCTGGCTTTTTGAAACCCATTCCCTATGTGAAATGCCTTACTCAGCCTTGATGCTGAGGACAGAGGGGTTTGGTCCTGCCTTATCTTAATGTGCCAGGCCTTGTTGACTCCCTATGGGGAGCCGTCCCCTTTCAGAGCAGTGGATGGTGGGTAGGTTTGGGAAAAAGTAGGGGGAGTGTGGAAGAGACAGGGGGAGTAACTGCGATTGGTATGTAAAATGAGTAAAAAAAATTAAAATTAAATAAAGAATTTGTATTCACTAAAAGACAACATATGTACGTGTACCTCCTTCTTGTGATATTGTTGGCAGAAACAGTAGGAGAGACCTGTAATTGAGAACAGTGAGAAGTACTAAGAAAAATAAAATCCCAGAGAATTCTTGTGTGATTAAAAAGTATGTCATATACTTATTGCAGTATAACGTTGAAAATGTATATCATTTCCCACTCAAATGAACAAATTTTACAAAGAAAGAAAGAAAGAAAGGAAAAACTGATGTGGTGTTCCCCTCTGTATGCTATGAATACCATTGATTAATAAAGAAGCTGATTTGGGCCAATTGCAGTGCAGAATAGGGAAAGGTGGGAATTCCAAGCAGATAGAGGAGGAGAAATAGGCAGAGTCAGGGAGATGCCATGTCACCACCACAGGAGACAGACACTGGATGCCAAATAAAAGCTTACTGGAAGACCACAACCATGTGGTGACACACATATTAATAGAAATGAGTTGGTTTAAGATATAAAAGATAGCTAACAATATGCTTAAGTGATTGGCAATAGCACTGTTTTATTAAAAGCAGTGTTTTAATAACATAGTTTCAGTGTGATTATTTCAGGTCTAGGTGGCCAGGAAACGAACAAACAGCTCCACCAGCAGAAAGCAATATTTATTAAGAAATATAAAATAAAATACAGATCTATAGGAAGTAAAGAGATTAAATGAACAAACTTCCTATAAAGAGAAAAAATGTAAGCTTATCCACGTGATTTCTCTTAAATATTTAAATTACAAACAATACCATTCCAATGCAATTATTTAAGTCCCAATTTATAAAACCAGCATTACTCTGATACATGAAATTGAAGCTAGAAAAATTCAACTCAAATTAAAAATGCTAGAGTTTAATGTTAATCTTGACGATAAGCTTCAATCCACATAAAATATTCATAGACTGTTGTATTTGAATGTGAAATGCACCTCCCCGCTCCCCATAGACGTGTGAGTTTGAACACTTGGGTCCCAGATGCTAGTGTTGTTTGGGAAGAGTATGAGACCTTTAGGAGGCGGAGCTTCACCGGAGAAAGTGAGACACTGAGGGAAGGCCTTGAGGTTTGATATCCCTGCAATATTTTCTGTTGCATTTCTGCATTCTGAGCATTAATTCTGGTGACCTTGATGCCATGCCTTTCCTGACTGCTTCAGTGTTTTTCCTGCCATGATTGACTCTCTTGCCCTGGTCCTGTAAATGAAAATAAACCCTCCCTCAGGTTGCTTTTGACGGGGGGTTTTATCACAGCAGCAGGGAAAGAAAATTAAGACATGTACTATGGCCAAATGAGATTTATCCTAAGAAGAGTATCAATAAGGCTAAAAACATCAATTTCATAATCAATGTTAATAGACTATATTGCTAAACATATTGGTATTCTCAATGGAAACAATGAAAATATGCTAGCATTCATAATTCTTAAAAAGCTCTCAGTAAGAAAAACTAAAGAGTAGTATTTAAGCCCTTTAAAAGTCATCTTCTACTAAGTCAAAGCCATCTTGTCTGTAGCTATGTGCTATATAATTAAAAAATCAACCCTATTCTTAGTACTAATAAAATGTATAAAACACTTAGATATGGCACAAAAGTACATATGATGCCAAAAATTATAACATAATGATGAGAAAGTAAATATATAAATAAATTGAGATATTATATGTTCATGGATTGGAAACTCAGTATTTTTAAAGTAACATTCTCCTTTTGCTAATTTAATGAATATATTCATATTAAAAATAAATCTAAGCAAGTCTTTTTTCTTTCCCTTTGGAAAAATTAATGTATATGAGAATGTAAAAGACCTAGAACAGATATGATGGGTTTTTTAATGTGTCAATTTCATGGTAATGAAATTCCCAGTTATTCAGTCAAACATTCGATGCTATTGTGAACATATTTTATAAAAGTGATCACAGCCAATAATCACTTGATTGTAAGTAAAGATCATCTGAGTTAATCTGAACAGGCTTCATTCAATCTGTTATAAGTCCTTAAAAACAGAATTGAAAATTAGTAGGATAAAAAGAAAACATACAAAAATCAAATATTCTGGCTACCCAAAGCATACTTACCAAGAATGACCAGAAAATGGAGCCCATTCTCAGAAGGTCCAACAAAAAAATACCTGGGAACAAATCTAACCAAGGGAGAAGAAGACAAGGAAACTTTGAAACACAAACTAGTAATTGAAGACACAAGAAATTGAAAAACATCTCGTGCTCAGGGTGGAGTGGCAGAATCAACACTGTTGAAAATGACTATATTGATGTAAGTAGTCTTCATATTTAATCAATGTTCGTGAAAATTCTGGTGTCATTTTTTTTATAAATCTAGATAAAACAATCCTGAAATATATACAAAAGTATAAAATGCTAAAATAATACCAAATAGTTAAAACTGTATACAAAAAGAACTATCATAATGCTTGTTTTCAAATTCTACAAAAGAAATGTGGCAACAAAAATAGCATGGTACTGGCATGAATGAAAGAAAGCACACATATGTGTAAGGAGACTAGAAGACCCAGAAATAAGTCCAAACAGTTAAAACCACCTAATTTATTTACCAAGATTTGAGGCGAAGGTATCCATCCTCTCTCTCTCTCTCTCTCTCTCTCTCTCTCTCTCTCTCTCTCTCTCTCTCTCTCTCTCACGCGCACACACACACACACTTCAATTCAAAATGGCATATTTAAGAATATCAAATGACAAAGAAAAATAGAAGGGGTCAATAGCTTCAGAAAAAAAACTATGAGGTGACAAAAGAGGTATCTTCTATAGGGTATTTTTAAAAGAAACAAAAGAGACTGATAATAAGGAATAAAGATGTGATACACATACTTAAGAGGTGGTGATGAAGAATGGTAGACACTGAAATAGAAAGACCTCCAGCTGAAGAGCTTATGTGAGGAATTTTCTCAATAACAACGTAATTCTTGCTTTAAATACTCTATGCTTGCCTAGCAAGTTAGAAAGAATATTGGAATAACTAAAACCTCATCACAAAGTCCATGGTAAGTCAACTTTGTCCTACTTCTTATTACAATAAAGAGCGCAGGCTCAGAAAGGCGATTGCTTGGACCTCAGAGCTGAGTGTGCTACAAATGGGGAGGCCTGACAAAGGCGAATTCTTAGGTCATCCATTGATACATTGTTTCAGCACAAATTTTTGCACCATTATGCTAATGTTTATTAGCATTTCGGGTAGATTTTTCAGTGTTTTACATTTTAAGAATAACACAAAAATACAGTGGGGGATGGAGAAATCCTTGAGTGAATGCAGATAATGTCCTGAATGAATGCAAATTGTTGGCACAGCAGGGTGGTGTCGAGAGCCCCAATGCTCCACTCATGAGTTTGGCAAAGCCTCCCTCTGGTCCAAGTATGAGTGTTCGTGAATGATTGATCAGTCTGTGCATTACCTAGAAAGTGCAGCTTCCTCCCTCCTAATGTTTACAGGCTGAGCTGACTCACCTACAGAAACCTAAGTAGACTAGCTAACTCCTTCTTCTGTGCTGTGCATAAGTCTGCAGTGGGTTTCTGAATAGTTGATGCTGCTCCACAGGAGTGCACCCGACCCACCTGATTCCAGCTTTTCTGTACCTGTGCTGGAGTGTGTGTTTTCTCTTTATTCTCCAGATGCACTAGTGAGGTGTTGGGACCCACACCATGAAGGTCATCATAAATGAACTTCTTCTATAGCTTTCACTTAAAAATGATAATTCATTAAAGCCTTGTCATTGTATTTTTTTAAAAAAAGCTCAAAGATAACTTTAAACTTTGAAACTGTTATATGGAAAAGGAAATGGAGAGAAAATATTTTAAGATCAAGGAATAAGACTGGGAATACTTACACATATCTTGAATCCCAGCCCTCAGGAGGCAGAGGTAGGCAGATCTCTGTGAATTTAACACCAGTTTGATATATGTAGGGAGTCCCAGGACAGCCAGGACTACAAAGAGAGACCTGTCTCAAAAACCAACACCGTACACACAAAAAGATCAAGGCTAAGGATGGATTTTCTGAAAAGGCAATATCACAAGAACTGGCAAATGGGATTACATGGATTTAAAGAGTTTCTATGTAGCAAAAAGCAATGGGCAGAGTAAAGAGATGGGTTACAGGGTGGCAGAAACTTTGCCAACCACGTATCTGGGAAGAAATGAATATCTAAACCCTTTAAACCCTATAAAACCCTATAAAATTTTAAAATTAAACCGTGTACATTCATCTTTTGTCATTAAACAAAAACAATTACACACAGACACCCCCAACACACACACATACAAGCCGGGCGGTGGTGGCACACGCCTTTAATCCCAGCACTCGGGAGGCAGAGACAGGCAGATCTCTGTGAGTTCGAGATCACCCTGGTCTACAGAGATAGTTCCAGGACAGGCTCCAAAGCCACAGGGAAACCCTGT
The DNA here is from genome assembly GCF_014885135.2 of Alexandromys fortis. NCBI lineage: Eukaryota > Metazoa > Chordata > Mammalia > Rodentia > Cricetidae > Alexandromys > Alexandromys fortis. The sequence goes on from NW_026067899.1 coordinate 13,168,139, forward strand.
CTCGAAAAACCAAAAAAAAAAAAAAATTAAAATTAAACTCCAAAACATTTGTCTAATCAATTAATGAATCTCTAAAATAAACAATGGCACTCAACAGAACAACTGTTCATCTTTTTAAAAAATGTTCAACATCCTTAACCATTAAAGAAATACAAATTAAAAGTGATTTGAGATTCCATATTATCCAATACAAGATGGAAGCGTCAAAAAAAAAAAGTTCAGAAGACAGTGGTGAAAAAAGAGTCCATAACATTTCTGGTGTGGATCTAAACTTAAGGAACCACAGTGCAGTGGTTCCTAAAAATGAAATGGCCCAGCTTTCTCACTCCTGGATATTGACTTGAAGAAATTTAACTCATCATATCACAAAGATAAATGTACATACCTAGTGATTGATGCACTAGTCCCAATAGTTAAAAATATGGATCAACTTAAGGATATGTCATTAGATGAATAGTACGAGAATGTGGCATATATATACAATATGTTTTGAATACATTATAAAAATAATAAAATGGTAATATTGGTGAATTAAGGCTTTATAATAAAAATCTTAGTGTTCATTTCCTCCTGGTTCTGATCATTTTGTCATGTAATAACTTGCACAGGCATGATGGCAGTTTCATAGAGGTGTGAACCCTGAAAACTACAATAATGAACGAGCTAGTAAGGTAGGTATGTCCATTGGTACAATAGTAGTGTGAATAAAAATAGCTGGTTTCTGATTTGACTTAAGGCCCTCTCTACAAAAAGAACTCATGCCAAGTACTATTAAATGGATCAAGAACTCTTGAATAGCTAAATCATAGACCTTAGGGAAGAATGCACTTTATTATTCTGTTAAATGAACATGGTAGTAAACTGCCACTCAAATTTTTATCTTTATACTTATCGATTAGTGCAGCTCTTGAACTTCATCAGAAGAGCTTCCTCTGGAGTATATAACAATGAATATATAGAGCCATAACTGACCAAATACAGAGAATACAGGAATATGGAGTTCTTAGCCCTACATGGGACATACACATGTCAAAGATCAGGGATTATCAATGAAGGGAAAACAAAAAAATGTAAGAACCAGAATCGGTATATGCTCATAGTGAAATAGTAATTTTGTAGACATGGCAGGACTGTTATACACATTAAATCACTGTGGCTGCCTATACAAGATTCATTCAACATCAAGTAAATCAAAAATTCATCATAGATAGTGAAAGGGTTCACAATTCATGGTTTCTGGGGGAGACAGAGTCACTTTTTTCAGGGATGAGGGTTATCCATGCTCCAGGAGATAATCTACACCCACACATATACCAAGTATACTCAGTTGGTTAGTAAAGAGTACATGAAGTTTGGAGAGGAATGAGTTAGGATAGGTTTCCTCAAAACATATTACATATATGGATGAAAATCCCAAGCAACAAGTTTAAATAGTGTTTGTATTTTGTCTTAGTCGAGGTTTCTATTGCTGTGATAAAGCACCATGGTCAAAAGCAACTCGGGAAGGAGAGAGTTTACTTCAGCTTATAGCTCTTAGGTTCATACTCTATCATGGAAGGAAGTCAGGGCAAGGACTGAAGTTGGAGGCAGGAACTGAAGCAGAGGCCATAGAGGAAAACTGCTTACTAGCTTGCTTCTCGTGGCTTGCTCAGACTGCTTTCTTATACACACCAGGATGCAGGACCACCTCTCCAGAGGCAGGACTGCTCACAATGAGCTGGGCACACTCCCACATTAATCATCCACCAAGAAAAAGGACATTTTTTTAAATTGAGTTTTCATCTTCTCAGATGCATAATTTGTGTCAAGTTGACAAAAAACCCCACAGATTAACAAATAAAAACATCAACCAGGATATACTTCAAAAAGAAAGGAAAAGATTTTTAGACAATATTGACAAAAATGCCTCATAAAGATCTTTTTATATAAAAATTTCTTGCAATATCCAATTAAAATGGGTGCTGGGGATATAGCTCAGGGTAGACCAGACGTTTTGTGTATATGTGCATGGTTCTTTTTCTCTGAGAGAAAAAGGGAAGGGTGTACTGCAGGACAATGTTCTTGTACACTGTAAAGTTTTGACACTAGTATTAGTTCAATAAAATGCTGATTGGCCAGTAACCAGGCAGGAAGTATAGGAGGTATTGACCAGACCAAAAGAACTCTGGGCAAAGGAAAGGCAAATAGACAAAGTTATCAACCAAAAAAGAGGAAGCAAGATGAGAATGCCTTACTGAGAAAAGATACCAAGCCACATGGATAAACATAGATAGGAATTATGGGTTAATTTAAGTTGTAAGAGGTAGTCAGTAATAAACCTGAACAATAGACCAGATAGTTCATGATTAATATAAGCCCTTGTGTGTTTATTTGGGACTGAATGGCTGTGGGACACAGCAGTGTACCATATAAATACACATATCACAAAAGCACGTGAAATGTTTTTCAGAATTATTATCTAAATAAATACCATTTAAATCCAGAGGAATCCCACTATATAGTGACTAGATGTTCTATTAAAAATAATCTAGACTGTAGGCAAAAATGACACATTCATTTCCCAGTCACTCAGATCCAAATAACCACACAGAAACTATATTAGTTACAACACTGCTTGGCCTATTAGCTCAGGCTTCTCATTAACTAACTCTTACATCTTAAATTAACTATTAACCAATTTCTATTATTTTGTATTTTACCAAGAGATAAGGTTCCAGGGCATCTATCTGTCTCCTTCAGTGTTGGTTACTTGGCATCTCTTTGATTCCACCTACTTTTTCTATCTCTGTTCAGATTTCCTGCCTGAATTTACTAAACTATTGATCAAAACAGCTTCTCTAATAACCAATGGTAATAAAACATATTCATAGCATAAGGAGAGGTATGCTATGCTCTCCGTATGCTATGAATATGTTTTATTACCACATCACTAGTTGTAGGCAAATAAATGGCAGATCCATAAAGTACCTAAGGCATAAGCACAAAGTCCTGGGTGCTGGAGATACCCCCTCAGGTCTTTGTGCCAGCCAGAAGGTATAGTTGGCCAGCAGATTAAGTCAGTCACTGATCACCTGGTTCAATGGGAGACCCTATCTCAAAAAACTAATGTTGAAATTGGTATGGACAGACAGCTGGTGTTATTATGGCCTTTATGCACACACAAGTACACATACACACATGCATACAACACATGCATATATTACACAAAGCACACACCTATGCAAACACTAAAAAGAAAATAAGCTAACAATAAGAAGTGCTGGTGAGTACATGGAGAAACCTAAACCTTCAAAGCTGCTAAATGAACTAATTAATAGCACAGACACTTGTCTACTTATGCAGAAAATTGCTCTTTATTTTTATGCATACATTTGTGTTGGTCTGTTTCTCATTATTTCATATTATTTACTCCTGATGTGAAAATGTGGGTCCATTATTAGACATCACAAATCAATCCATATTTCAGAACTATCTTACAATGGTTCTATGTGCTAGTTTCACAGATGTTCCTTGCATTTCTAAAGATGTGTTCTATTATTACTTAAATATTACTAGCTTAACTAGTATAAATACATTCTCCCTTTGATGAAATCTTTAACTCTGCCTTCACCACATACCTGCAGGGCAATCACTACTGCTAGAAACTGAGGCACTGGGTGGTTGAGTAAATTTGTCAAGCTTCCCTAGCTAGTAAAGAGAGATTTCAGTGTAAACAGTAAAATTTTGAGCTGAATTTTAGTATTATAACAAAATTGTATTTATAAATTTTCATTTTACATGTTGACATGCACTTCATACCTTTAAATTTCTGTTGTATGCTAGGTTATAGTTTTAACTTCCATTAATACTTCAGTTTTTTCATCTATTTCTGGTATTTGTTCTCTACTGAGTAAGAAATGTTAAATTTGTACTTTCTGCATCATGAGTGTTTATCTCTAAAGAAAAAAATGTAAGTACTCAAAGCATAATCCTACTATGAAGTGCTTGGGTCCATTATTAGAAAAACATGTAAGTCAATCTACATTTAGATCTAACATAATATATAAACAATGTTTTACAGCAGAGTGTTCTGTTCTCCCACATAATATTAGTTTAGTCTGATATACAGAGAATATAAAAATTTATAGATCAAAACTTACTTACCTGCATATAAAGATTTACCAAAGGCTTTAAATACACCTGACCAAGGAAGCCCAATTAATAAACTAAGCACTTGTCGAGTTTATCTTTTTTAACCCTGTGTGATAATTTATATTTATCTAGTAGTCAAATGAAACTAGAAAACAATCTATGTAGAGACGACTGTGCTTGAGACCTTGATTACTGTAACACTTTACTAATAGAATACTTTTGAAACCTTTGTATACAAATTGTGGCAGCAAGTCACAATAAATATCTCTATCAAGCAATTAGAAGTATGAGCTCTGTAAGTGATCCTTTAAGCGGCTTAAACAGCAATGGGAAGAGATCTGTCTTGTGTGATTTTGATGTGTGACAAATCCAGGAATTGACAGAAGCGTGTAAATCATGTGTACTATCATGCCTTGTCTGAATGTCTCTACTGCATATACGAGTTGAAGGATTAAGTGAGAGAATAGCTTTCAGAGCTGAGTCGGAGCTGGGGGCTGTCGACACTGATTAAGACGCTGACAGAGGGCACAAAAAAGCCATTTGTTGGCATGACATATCAGATGGATAAAGAATCTGTCCTTGTCTACTCAGTTCAGCTCTTTTTCAAACTGACTTTGAGATCGGCTGTCGTGTTTCCACAGGCAAACAGTACATTGATTTTTAATATAAGCCTATGCAAAATGCACTGGAATGAAAAGTTTTTAAGAGTCTTTTCTATAGCGCTAGTAAGCACAATGAACCATTGTGCATTAATAGAAACGGTGTCCCCACCGCCACTAACACTTGGAACAGCCACATATCGAAACAGCAGTTTCCATTAAAAGGCAAATTCTGTTTCCGCCCATGACTAAACAGGGCGGTGAGGTTTGCTTTTGTTTGGCACTGAAAAATAAATGATGGAAAATTGGAACTAACAATGTATTCTGATTATTCCTACAGTATACAATATTCTCCGAATGTGACAAACCATGTTTATCCCACTAGGGAGAGTGCGGGAGGGAGGGAGAGATTCCTTGTGATTTATTGATGCATGCAGTACTGTTAAGTAGCCATTTTATTATTCTGCCTTGACAGTGACATACTTTATTTCGCTTCTATGAATTAAGATTTTCATATGCTAAGTATTACCTAAATGTATATTGACCCTGAGAAATAAAAGATATTTGGAGAAAGTAGTAAATATCATTGACTCCATCAAGAATTATATCCCCCTTGTTAGTCTTCTACATTACATATTTTGAAAATCATATCTATCTCATATACTAGAAATGGTCTGGTTTGCACTTTCTTCATTTTAAAAAGTGATAGCACAGCATAGATCATGGTCCCAGGAAGCCAAAGTCTCCAGCTGAAGACAAAAGCCGATTATTCACACATATATGTTTATTTTATTATATTCCTAGTGCAAGCATGGTGTTAGCAAAAGCAGACCCAGCCACGTGTGTGGCTCCATGAGAAACAGACCTTCCAAAGAATCACTGTGCTGAGGTGTGTATGACAGCGACTTTCTGATGCCAATGGAAGAAAACAAACTTCCCTAAAGGGTGAAGAAAGTCTCAAGATAATTAACAACCTATTCCTGGTCACATGAAGTGAAATAAAAGGAAAAAAATCACTAACCAGAGGGCTATAAAGATGGCTCACTGGTTAAGAGCACATGTTTCTGTTACAAAGGATGATGTTCAATTCCCAGCATCCATGTCTGCTGCTTACAAACATCTAGGGCTAAGCACAGGTCTGGAGAATCTGATACCTGTGGCCTCCATGATCACCCACATACACCTACCTCCCTACACATGCAAACACACACACGATGTAATAAAATTAATCTTTTAATTAAAAGGGTTAGGAGTGAAAAATATGTGGCAGAAAAGATTAGCTCACTCAGTGTATGAAACTCAACTCAGCAGGAGGTTGTGCAAAAGCATGAGCACAGGAAATTAATAATTTATCATTCAAGAGAAGAAGAGAAGCTATCTTTAGTTAATATTTTTGTTCTTGAATATTAAGTGTGTGTTATGGAATAGGCAAAAATGTAATTGCATTGGTGGCATTGATAACCTGGAAATTTGGGCACAAGACAGACAGTATACCTGAGTAAGATGATTAGGTTAATCAAAAACTCTAGTTTCGGGGTTCAGTGATAAGTGTCGATGAATACCAGAGACCTCTGTTATTATTATTGTTTTGTTTTATGAAACATTGTCTGACCCCTGCTGCCCTCTTAACTTCAAGTGATGCTCCTGTTTTAGCCAAGAACTGTGTTTAGAGATAGGAGACATTACATATAAGTTTTCTTGAGACATTGCTACTTTTTAATTTTTTTATTATTATTACTTTTCAGTTGTGTATATGTGGGGGGTAGGGTATAAATATGTGCACATAAATAAAGTTGCTTGGGGATGCCAGAGGTGGCTGCCTCTCTGAAGCTATAGTTACAGGACTTTGTGAGCTTCCTGAAGTGGGTGCTGGGAACTTAACTCAGGTCTTCCTCAAGAGCAAGAAGTAGCCTTAGAGTGCTCTCTCAGTATTATTTCTCTCAAAGCCTACAAGAATTATGATAGAATTTACTTCTTTCTGTATCTTGGGCAGGAGGCATAGAGTTACCCTCGATCATTCTGACGTACCAAAGGAAACAGACTCCCAGTGCCACAGGGCAATTTGGGGAATGACTTTAAGATGTTGTCAATGGTCCTGATTGGAATAACCTGGCATTTGTAAAGGCGGACCATAGTGGGTGACGATGTATGTAAAATATTTAAGTCAATTAAGTCATAATAATACTAAAACAACAGTGTCTGCTTCTGGAAAACAGTGTGCCATTAAAACATGAAAGCAAACATCTATTTTGTTTTTTCTATACAGTCTGAACCTCAGAGTAAATATACCTAATGAGGGGAAGGCTTCACTCTTTCTCCATTTTTTTCTGTTGCTAGAGATCAGACCCACAGCTTCCTTGCAATGTTGAAAAACTATTGTAGCACTTTGCTACATCTCTGTTCCAGAAAGTTCCTCTTTATTGAAGTGTATCAGCTAGCAACTGAAGAAGGAATGCAATACTGAAACATTTTGACAACAATAGAATAATGTATATAGGCTACTATTCCTGATAGATGATAGGGACTGAAGAGATTGCTTAGCAGGTAAGAGTGCTGTACCTTCTTACAGAGAATCTGGTTTGGTTTCCAGCACCAAACAGCTCATAGCTGTTTCTAACTCCGGTTTCAAGGGATCTTACTCCCTCTTCTGACCTCCACCACCATCAAGGATACACGGTAAACAGATATTTTCAGGCAAAACATTCATACATGTACAATCAAATAATATAAATGAAAATTAATTAAATAATCAAATTGTAAGTATTTTTGAGTTTTGAGGCCAGTAGAATGTCTGCTACAATGCTACAGATTTGTTTATCAAGAAAAATTTATTTACAGAAAATAGGCAAAAAGGTTTGAATCATGGGTTTTTTTGGTATGTGATAAAGGTAATGATTAGCAATGCTTTCTAGCATCACAGAAAGAAATAGCAAGATAATATTCCCTCTAGACGGTAGCCTAAGAGTATAAAACATAATTTATGAAGCATACTTACTGCCCTTCCCCCTCCTCCTCCTCTTCTTCATTATCTTCCCCAATCTTCTCTCCTCATACAACACACGATGTGCGTAACTCTGATCAAGGCTCTCTATATTAATGCCATGGGAAAAGAAGTATATTATCCAGTTGCAATAAAATGGCTAATATCTTTGCAAGTCATAAATAAAAAATATTTTCCATATTTATGCATGCACAGGTCAGTATGTATTAATATATGCACACACATACATGAAACAGGGGAGGGAACTTAAGCATGTTTGGTTATAAGATACCATAATATTGTTCATAATTTTAAGTAAATTATAGTATTCAGATACAATTCTTATATGTGGATATTTGCATGTGAAGTTACATGTGTTTCAATGTGATCTAGAGAAGAGGAAAGTAACATGAGTTATTGATTGCTGGGTTCACTGTGGTACTTCACCTATTTTTACACATGTATGAGGTTTCCCATGATAAAATGCTTTCAGGACACAGCAGAAAGATTATACTTTATTATTTCGTATATTCAGCTTCCTATCTAGAAGATGTTTTGATAATTCCTATACTTTATATTTTGCCTCTTGTATTATACTTTGATATTTTCCACTGCAAATTCATATTCTTTGTCTTTAGTCCTTTAATTTTCATCATATATATTTTATTATATCCAAGGAGAATGCTATCATCTTAAATCAAGAGTTGTTTCTCATAGATATTGCTCTAACATGTTCCTCAACTCAGCAGATACCTCCCACCTGTTCTGTGAAACTAACATCCTGAATTGAATTCTGGATTCTAGTCTCATATTTCATGATGCAAACAGTAACCTTGCTGAGGTTAGATTGACACTTTATATGCGCATTGTGTGATTGTTATCTCAAAATACTTTGAATTATGAGAATTTCATATTCTTAGAAATGTATATATTTCAACATATTAGAAATGGAATGCATTCATTTTACTATGTTTGTTAATTAACACATGGCTTTATAATTTGTAGTCATTGGCAGTGGAAATGTACCAATAAGAAATTTTTCATCTTAATACATAATGTAGCACACAGAAACTCCCAGGAACAAGGAAGCAGCAAAACTATATTTGAGAGTTTATGTAAATGTTAAGACCTTTCAAATTATACTTCATTCCAACATATACTCAGCAACTCTGAATGTATAATTGAAAACATCTGAATTTTGATACATGAATTATTACTTGATTATTTTACTATTAATTTCATTTAAATTATTCAAAAAGAATTATAACCCTTTAAAATAGGTTTCTTAAGACTTATAACTTTTTTCCAAATTTCAATAAAATATGCACTTAATTTTATAAACAATATATTTGCTACTGTAATTACAAGGATTATACACGTGTGTCTGTGTGTCTGTATACTTGTGGTGTGTGTGCACTCCTCTGTCTCTCTCTCCATGTCTCTCCCCCCTCTCTCCCTTCCTCCCTCCTTTTCTCCATCTCTCTCTCTCTCTCTCTCTCTCTCTCTCTCTCTCTCTCTCTCTCTCTCTCTCCCTCTCTGTGTGTCTGTGTGTCTGTGTGTATATGCATAGGTGCACACACATATGTAGAATTGTATTGTAAAACAAGGATCTTTTACTGATATGGAACCTGCTGCTTAGGCTAAGCTGGCTAGCCATCAAATCCCAGTGATATGCAGGTACCTGATTTGGGGGGCTCACTGGGGTTCAAGTCCTGTCCTCATTTATGAACTAAACTTGTACAGTGACAGTTCTACATTGAGTCTTAACCATGTTGCCATTCCTTTACAAACATTCAACTTGATTTTTAATGTGTAAAGCAATTTTGGAAAACCGAGAATTCAAGAGGACTGTTAATATTCTCAGTTTCCAATCTTGGAAAGAATTAAGTTTCCAGCTCAGATCTGAGTCTCTAAACCTCCCTTTGTTTCAGCACACAACATGGTGCAAAATAGCTAACAGCACATGTCGGAAACATAACCTCCATGGAAAACAACTCCTCCAAATTAATGTCAAATGCACTACTATTTAGTCTAAGGGACTATCATCTACATTTGTATGATGCATCATCAAGGAAACAGTACCAAGGTAAAAAAAACAGAATGATTCCAACCCTCTGAAAAGCAATTCCACTGCAAATGTTAAGAATATATTCTCAGTAAAAAGGGATCAGTTTGAGGTGACCTAGAGTATGATCTCAAAGTAAATGAAGGCTAAATTTATCCAACTCCGGAAGATATAACATCTGAGTAAAATAAAGTCAAGAATGGTGTATCATCTAAATATTAGGAATAAACCAATCTGGGTTGATTTTGCTTAAATGAGGAAAATAACTTATCTTTGAACCTGTCCCTGAAATTTTTCATAGGGCACGCTGACATGTAGAGTTACAAATATGTTTATAAGATGAAATAGAAATATTCCTCTATTCTTGGTGATGTTCCATGTAAGAAAAGATCCTAGTATTTGACATTCTGCTCAATAATTAATGCTTGGATTTCATTCTCTTCTTTGAAAAGAAATAGTGGTAGTGATTTCTGCCAACTTTCTTGAACATTACAAGTTTTGCATGAGCACACCAGGTAAGTTGGAGCTTCCTTGGACAAACCTAGATACCTCGCAGCCATTCGTCCCCAGATCACCACACTGCCTTCCTAGCTGCACCTGGCTATGACCATCTTTTTCTCAATAACCTGGCCTGAATCTCTTCCTTTCTGTATCTCGTGATTTTGTAGCTTCATCAAGCTTTTTCTACCCAGTCCATCTCTACTTCACCTCATCCCATGTCCCTGCACTGTCTCAACTCTTCGGATTCTTCTTGGATTCTCCCTCCAGAGCACCTTAGTAAGGAAGCATTTCTTCATACCCATAAGATTGATATTCAAGAGCTTAAATCTATTCCATGTTTTTTCCAGCATGGCAAGAGTTAGGATGGTATTTTAAGATTTTGTTCATTGTCTGTTCTTCATGGAATTAGAGTAGTTTTAGTGATTGGAAAATAGTTTTCTAATTTCATGAGTGTAGTCAAAGAAAATCCAAACCACTTGTCAAACTAAACATAAGGAAGGAAGAGTTTCTGAGTTTTACTGGGGAAACTGATTTCAGAGATATGAAATTATGTGTTATGAAAGCAAAGATTCTTGCATGTGACTTGGTATATAGGAAACTTTATTATGAATACTCTTTCCCATGATCATATGTCCCAGGGCAACAGGTGTGACATCTAAGCTCCTTAGTGAAGTCCTTTTCCCAGGGTGTGACACCAGCATTACGAGTTCCAATCCCAGCTGTTCACTGTATATTTGTGGCAGTCCAGTTTTCCCAGTTTTCCTCAGAACCCAATGATGTCCATTCAAACTGATCTTCAGTTTTACCTGCTTGAAGTGAATAAATGATAAGACATATACTTGAATTTCTTTATGAATTTCCAAACATCACCATGGCCAAAGTCAACTATTTGCCTGAGTTCAGAGAACAGAAAATATTGCAATTACTGCAGCAGCTACAACCCAAGTTAGAACTCTGCTGGGAATGGGAACTTCTAAAGAAGGGGGTAAAAGCACATCCAGAATTTGGCAAGGTTGGGGCAAGTATGTAGAAGTCAAGTGATGTTATTTTCTCAAGTTTTCCTTCTCAATATAATACAGACTTTAAAATAAGGAAAGTAAGAAAGGAAGGGAAAGGGAATGAGAGAGAGAAGAAGAAGAGAGAGAGAGAGGAAGGGAGGGAGGAAGAAGGAATAAAGGAAGGAAGGAAGGAAGGAAGGAAGGAAGGAAGGAAGGAAGGAAGGAAGGAGAGAAAATCTGTTTCCTAAGGGGAAAATGGCTCCAGAGCAAGCTGGCTTAGATGTTAAAAGGAGTGATTACAAGCTTCCAGTCCCTTGTGCATGTGCAACTTACCCTGAATCATGATGAAAGTGTAGAAAGTGCAGAATTGGATGAAACATGCCCTTCATATGAATCCATTCCCTGTGTCCTCTATCATTGAACTTCTCAAACTGAGCTGGCTTGCTTCATTAGCTCTGTGTCAAAAATCACAAACTTGCCCGTTGTTAATATAGGAGTACCTGTGACAGCGTTGAACTTAGAGTTACTGCTCACTCCCTGTCAGGAGCCTGAGGGTGGTCCCCATTTAAAAGACAAAATGATTATGGGTGTCCTTTCCATGCTTATGTAGATTCTTCCTGGATATTTTCAGATTCAATGTACCAGCAATGAATGCAACTAAAAGTATAGCATTTAAGAAATGTATTTTTGAGACAGAGTCTCACAATGTAGCTCAGCCTAACCTCGAACTTCTAATTATTCTGCCTCAAACTTCTGCATTCTAAAATTAAAAGTGCATGCCATTATGCCCATCATGGTGAGGCAAATGGTTATAAGATGGAGTATTCAAGACAAATTTTCCTACCTACTAAGTCACACACAAGAATTTGTGTTTTTCTCTCATATAATCTCTTATTTCTGCATTCATTTTCCCCATAAAACCTCAGGAACTCTTCCTTACTTGTACTTAGTTGAAAAGTACTTGGGATTTTCTTTGATTAGACTCATGAAATTGTATGATTCTTGTGCTAACTGTGAAGCAAAATTACAAGTGACATCACTACTCTGTTTATCTACTACCGAAATATACAGGATGAAGATAGAATCCAAGAAGTTTCTCAGCATACTCAGAAATATAGTTCTGCATTATCAAGAGGTTGAAATAGCAGCAAATAGATGCTTTCTAATTTAATTTTAAATGAAAAGATAACCTCAAAAGACATTTCCATACCAGAGATCATAGTCAGAATGCCCTGGCATCAAGTATCTCAAGACAGAATCAAGGACAGATTAATGACCTTTCTGAGTCACTACTCAGTGACAAATCCATCTGATTGCATTTTTTCTTCCAAGAGCATAGTTGAACAGAATACTACTGTACAGAGTCCAATTTTAGAAGTCAAAGATTGAAAGGTCATTCAGTCCTTTCCAAAATGACCTGACAGTCCCTTCTTTACAATGTCACATATGGAGCTTTTTCCAAGTTTCTTGGTATTAAATGTTTGTTCAGATTTCTACTGAAACTTATTTCATTACGTTTGGCTCCCTCTTTCATTTTAGGGTCAAAAGATTCGGGAGTTGGTGCCCTATGTGAACTGTCTCCTCAGTCCCACTACATCAATAAGCCATCTTACTACTACTACTCTGCCCTTAGGTTCCCTGTCCAAACTCTTGCTCTTCCTGCTGCCTAACCCACATCAAGCCCATCAGCCTGGCTGTTCATCTTAAACTCTTCCTTTAGCTTCTAATAGAGACCTTTCCTCTCTCTTACTATGAAGACTTCCAGCAGTCCTCCCGTCTCACTTTGGTATCAGAAATGCTGTCATGAGCCCTATTTCCAGAGTAATTTATTCTGGAGAATTATATGGAAGAATCACTTTTTAAATACCCGAAAGTGTACCATTTTCATCTTATTCTTGAATACAGCATTTTCTAGTTATTGTAAGTACAGTTAAATTCTGGTGATGCTTTTAGTTGGTGGGAAAGCCACTTTTATGTTTTGGCAGGTAATTTTTCACATCTCTGCCAGCTTTTAAGACTCATTTTAGAACAATGTTCTGGAATTTTGTCACACATGCATAGAAAGGTTTGCATCCCTGCCTTACTTGGGACCATACACAGTTTCCCCCATTTCTGTCAGAGACTCCCATGGCATGCTCAGCATCTCCTCCTTAACATTGGTTTACTTTCTTTGGGATTTATTCTTAGGCAGGTCATGAGAATCCTTAGCAGTCCCTTCCTTGACTGCTTTTGAGCTGCCCTTTGACACTTTCAGACTCTGTCTCCCCATGTCACACTGAATTAAATAGGTTTTTGTTGCTGTCTTCTGAATCATAAATTTTCTTTTCATCCCCTATGTCATTTTCCTTGTACGATTTTTAACCTCTCTTTCGGGAATATATCATCAATTCCAATTTGTTCTTTTGTAGTCTTCTATTATTGTTTTTAAATGTTCATAAAATAAGTCATTTTATTATCTCATTATTGTATGATTGCTTTTATTTTAAAATTTTTAGAACTTGATTCTTATTTGAACATTTAGCCTTTTCTTCATGAGATCCTCAACATATCTGTCTTCCATAGAATATTTCTCATATTGTATGATTATTTTCATTGTGTTTATATTGAATTCATTTCTCGGTAACCAATTTTGTAGCTGTTTGGGGGACATTAGTTTCCAATAATCATTTACGGTCTTTGGCTGCAAGTTTTTCCTTTTCTTTCCTCTCAGTATCTTTCAGTGTCTTCAATCTGGGATGCCTATGAAGCTCTGAGTTGACCGTACACTGCTAGCCAGTGGGGCCTTCTGCCTAGAATAGGATCTAAGCTGGAAGTAGACTAGTCTCATGTTATACACTAAGTACAAATATTTCCAACTCAGTTGAAATAATTGATGTCTTGATACAGCCCTTGAATTTGAGACTGAGTTTTGGGGGTAAGCTTTATAGTAAAACCATTATAGTATTGGCCTTCAACCTTCAGGCCTTTGAGGGACATTAAGTGCCTAACATTAGCATTATTCTAGAAGGTAAAATGTGTGGTAGTACAAGCCTTTAATCCCAGTGCCTAGAAGGCAGAGACAAACAGAGTTCAAGGTGTGGTAGCAAACACCTTTAATCCCAATGCCTGGGAGGCAGAGACAGGCAGATCTCTGAGAGTTCAAGGAAAGCCTGGTCTACAGAGTTATTCCAGGACAAAGATACGGCGAATATACAATAAAAGTAAAAATAAACGAAATAGAGGTTAAAATAAAGCATACAAAGATGGAAAATACACAGAGAATCTTGATACTGTATGCTGTTATGCTCTCTTTGAATTGTTTGAATGCTGAGGAAGGAGCAACAGCTGCCAAAAGATATTTGTTTATAAATGCTGCTGAACTAATCCAACGTAGAGATTTTGATGCNNNNAAAAAAAAAAAGAGAGAGAGAGAGAGAGAGACAGAGAAGAGCCCATTGGAGAGAAATTCCAGAGAGGGCAAGCAAATGTGTGAGCCATTAACTTAGGCTGGCTTTGTCTCTTTTGGGGCTCTGTCCCCAGCATGTTTGGTGACTGTTCCTACTTTAGCCTAGGAAGGGTGGGCCAGGCAGGCTTTCCCAGCAAAATGGACAGCTTAGATGAATAAAGCAAGGGCAGGCCGGTAGTGGTGGCACACGCCGGTAGGATTTGCTGAAGGAGGCAGAGGCAGGAGGATCACGAGTTCGAGGCCAGCCTGGGCTACACATTTGCTGGGCGGTGGTGGCGCACGCCTTTAATCCCAGCACTCGGGAGGCAGAGGCAGGCGGATCTCTGTGAGTTCGAGACCAGCTTGGTCTACAGAGCGAGTTCCAGGACAGGCTCCAAAACCACAGAGAAACCCTGTCTCGAAAAACCAAAAAATAAATAAATAAATAAATAAATAAAGCAAGGGCAGGGTCAGAAGAGAATTCTGTTTGATGTCAGATGGTAAGGGTTAGCCAGCCTTCCAAACCCGTGGAGTGAATGCCGCAAAGACTGAACATTCTTACACACCAGGGTCTGGGTGACCTCCTCATGACGTTTCCACGTGGGAGGGAGTTATAGCCAGCACTCCCCTTTGGGTAGCATGCTGTTCCTGGGTGGTTGTCCGCTGGAACGGGAGTCACGTGGAACATCTTCATACACACCTCTCAAGTTTGCTATGAGCCTCAAACTGCCCTAGAGAGATGAAGTTGCCTGATGGGGATAAACTCATGCCTCAGTTATAAAATACTTAGGGAGCCAGCCTTCGGAATGTGTGTGTGTGTGTGTTTCCAACACTCAGGAGGCGGAGGCAGGCTCACCTCTGTGAGTTTGAGGCCACCCTGGTCTACATGCTGAGTTCCAGGACAGCCAGAGTACAGACCCTGGCTCGAAAATACAAAAACAAAGCTTAGGGGTTGGGGATGTTGATCTGTTGGTAGAATCTTTAGTGTGCACACAGCGCTGGGTTCAATCCCCAGCACCATAAACCAGGTATGGTGGTGCATGCCTGTACTCCCAATACTACTTGAGAAGTAGCAAGGCCTTGACTAGATAATGAGCCAGCCTGGGATATGATGTGGGAGTGTCATATCAATCTGTTGATTTCATTGGCTGAGCAATAAAGAAACTGCTGGCCCTGATAGGTTAAAAGATAGGTGGGCGGAATAAACAGGATAGAATTCTGGGCGGAAGAGGAAGTGAGGTCAGACTCTGTGCTGCTTCCAGAGGGACCGGACAGCCACCATGCTCTGCTCTCCCAGGCAGCTGCAACCCACGATGGACTTAGGATAGAATCTTCCCAGTAAGCGCACCTTGGGGTGCTTACACACATTACTAGAAATGGGCTAGTCCAGGTGCGAGAATTAGCCTGTAAGGGATAGAGTTCATGGGCCAAGCAGTTCTTAAATGAATACAGTTTGTGTGTTGTTATTTCGGGCATGAGCTAGCAAGCGGCCGGGGTGTTGGGGACGCAGCCCCGCCGCCGCTCTTATTTCAACAAAAATGTGTTTCAGTGAAAGAATAAATTAAATAAAGGTGAAAATGCACACTGTTTAGCATTAGTATTAGCATTAATACATATAGTGTATTAAAGGGAGAAAGCCTTGTTAGTAGGTTCATATTCTGAGCTACCACCATTTGAGTTCTGTGAATCAGGTATGGCTTATGTCTCTTAGTGACATTTATCAGTCTGTGTCAATACTAGTTTTGATTCAAACTTTACAATAAAGCCATCTAGTATTCTTTGGAAAAACAATTGCCAAAGATACATTCCCAGAGATTAATTCTCCTACTCTAAGACCTACTCATGTTGAACATATTTATGAAGTCAAGGTACCATGAAATATCTATATATCTATATCTATATATTAATGTCTATTAATAAAAAAGAATAAAACACAAGTCTCCTCCAACATTTATTATTTTTCCTGGTGAAAGGATTCAAAACTCAAGCTATAAATAGATAACCGTAATATATTTCTTCCATCTTTGTGAGATTCTTTGGTTTGTGTCCCTTCCTTCCTGCTCAGATTTTTGCACTGCCACATGTGTAAATCTCTCCCTCTGACATTTTACTTCATTTTTAAAAATTATTTTGATTAAATCTAATTATATAATTTCCCCTCTTTCTTTTCCTCTCTCCAATCCCTTCCAAGTCCCCTAACTCCAATCCTTTCTGTGTCTCCTCCCTCCAGCCCCTTCCAAGCCCCACTCACTTGCTTGTAAATTGATGGCCACTGTTTCTTTGACTATTAAAATTTTATACATATTATATATATGTGTGTGTGTGTGTGTTTAACACATTAAGGAATGTATGAACACATTAAGTAACATAAATGTATAAATATAACCTGTTGACTCCTTACAGGTGAACTCTTCAGTTACACAAAGCCTCTGGATCATACAATATAATCACCCTCTATATTCTTCTTGGCAGGGCACACCTGTAAATTCTGAATTTTCATGTAAAATGATGTAGTTCCAGATATTTGGGTTGAGACAGAGATATGTTTATGGGATGGAGTGTTTGGTTCTGCCTGTGAGAGTTTGGTGTGCACATAATTGTAGCTACTTGATAAGTACTGATGCTTACCACCCTGAAGTGATATATACCTCACCATTGATCCTTTCTTATTCTAGCAATGTGGGGTATGACATGCTGTGGGAATGCTGAGCATGGGCAGCCAGATGCAGCTCCCACTCAGCCCATAATCACTAAAGTAACATTCTCTGAAGAACACCGTGTTGCTTGGCCGCCATGCTTGGTAGACAAGGTACTTTCAATGCACTTCCAATTTATGATATTTACAACTTAAACAGGTTCATCAGAATGGGACTCTATTGAAATTTAAAGAACATCTGTACTCATTAAGTAGAATAGACAGTTTTAAAAATCATCTTTCCAATCATTGCAAAGTTCTTATACTTTTTCTTTGATAACTTCCCTTCTTTTGCTTTTGATATTTTCTTATTTTCCTGAAAATTGTATTAATGGAATGCACAATTTCCTATGTTGCTGATTTGTTTCTTATTGTCTTATTTCTGTAATGTCTGTCCCTTTGCTTTGTTGTTTCTCCAGAAGTACCTTTGGATTTGCCCTCAACTAATTCATATTTGTAAAAAATTTATAAAGACTTTTCATAGTCTCTAATTATCTCCTTTTATAGTGTCCTTGGGTTTATACTTGTTTCATGGATGACATTTTTTCCAAATCTTTTCAAGTTTGTTAGATACACTATCACGTATTCTAATTAAGTACCTCACCTCATCACTCAGACAAGCCCACTTCTGTCTTCATGGGAAAGATGTTGTTATAACAGGGAAGGCGGAATGGAGGTGTTGAGCTCAAGAGTTTGCTAAGTGCTGAAGCTGGCTCAGATGTTGGCATCTTGCATCAGTAACTACTTGTATGGGCAGCAGCTGCTGGGCAGGGGAGCTCATATAGAGCAGAACTGCATCCTCACTTGTCTGGAACTCTCTTTCCCCATGCATTCATGTTTCCTTGTTTTACTCCTCCCCTTTCCCCTCCACCCATATTCAATGCCTATATATTCTTAGTAGTGCTTCAAAAATAAGATGAAAGTAGGGAGTAGTCAGCCCACCTGTATTATGGGGCAATAAAATTGTTTTCTCTTGAGTCTACCTATAATTAAGAATTCTAAGTAGGATTCTGAGGAATGAAGTAGATGAAAATATCTCAGGTAAGGACCTAAATCCTATCACAGTCTCTTGAATTCAGGAATGAGAAGAGTGTCCACACTAAATTTGCCCTGAAGACAAACACCATAAGACATTTGTTTAATGACTTATCTCTTACCTACTTGGAGGTAAACAGTCACTGCATTTGACCTTTTCCAGGGATTTTTACTTATTCCTTGGTTTTCATCCCTGAACATCAGAGAAGCCTTCTGTAATAGGATAAACTCTGGGCCCCGCCTTTCTCAGTGATTCCATAGATGGACAACTGGCTTCCACCTTCTTGGCAGCTCTGTGCATTCTTTTCTGCAGCTCTCTCATTCTTTTTACTTATCCACGTGGAATCAATCTATCCCTACACGAGGAAGATGGGAGAAAAAAAAAACAGAGGAAACCTGCTTCCAGTTGGTCATTGTAGACTACAAGTTTATCAATATGATTAAAAGCCAATAATGAAAGAAGCCAAAAGTTAAAAATTGTATCAATGACTCCTTTTAATTATGTGTAACTATTTATTGACTCCCTTATTAACAATAGTTCTAATGTAGCAAAATTATTGTCTGTTTCCTAATTATTTCTTGGATGAAGAATGGATGCAGCATTTGGGGTTTGGCTTGAACACATTTTCTACCATGGACAGAACCAACTTAAAAAGCAGGTAAAACAGCAGTGATGCTCAAACAACCCGTACATCAAAATGTTATGAAGGATCTTTTTTTTTCAATAGCAGTAATGACTGGCTGTCTGAATATTTGCCTAACATCTGTTATTTTTCCCATCTGAGACCAGTGGCATTGGCATTGAGTCATTTCGTAGACCTCTGCAAGGACACAATGACCAGTGGCAGCAATGACTTTATTGAGCCTAACTTTATTTCTCAGTAGAGTATATTTTCAAGCCCATATGATTGTCAAGAGCAAAGGATTTTTGAATCCAGAAAGTCTATGCCTCCATTTACACCAGGTGCATATGTGTAATTTTCAACGAAGTATGTAGCATCCCTCATAGAATTTGTTTTCTTTACATAGAATATCTTTCACGGGATTCTAGTGAAAAGTGGAAGTACATAGCAAACTTCAAAATTGTTCCATATTTTAATAATAAATGATGTCACTGTCTTATGTGTAATCAAGGACGAAGATGGAATAACATTAGGTTGCTTTCTTCTCGAAAATAAAGCTATGAACCTTGGTAAGTACATACAGTTTTCAGAAGAACAGTTTCACTATTAAACATACTTCCTCCAAATTCTGTTTACAAAGTCATTTGACTTTCAAATTATTGCAATATATGTTTTTTTCAAGGTTCATGAAAAGTGAATTCTGAAAAAAGTTGTATTGTAGACCCTTTGTAAAAATGCTGGTGTCCATCCATTTTTTTACTTTATTACTTCTTTCCCCTGGTGTATTGAAATCTATCTTTATACACCCATGTCCTTCTACTTAGCATATAAGCTTTATTTCATATTTATATATTATGTATATGCATAGGTTAATAGATTATTTAACAGATTAATATACAGAAAACTTAACTTAGCTCATGAGTGTTTAAAATACAGAATAATGAACATAGAGAGGTCGTTGTACCTGTTATTCTCCAGCTTCTTCACTTATGGAGCACAGAGCTCCAACGTTGTGAGTATCTAACAAACAAGGGTGCCTTGCTCATCCCGTTCTCACCTGGCCAGCATCCCTGCTGCTTCTACTAGCTTTTTGCAGAGAGGTAGTCCTGTTCAGTGAATACGTGCCTACGCCACACCTCAGGACTCAGACACACTGCCCTGCATCCTTTCTTCGGACAAGCAGCATCTGTAACTTGTTTTCTTTCCTCTCGGAAAACCTGTGGTCTGACTGTTTGTTACTGTTGATATTGGTTTCCTTTTTCTATCTCCTGCATGGTTCTCCCAAGATAATCATTTCCCCCTTAGCAATTGCTCCCGTTCGAGAACACACAGAGAAACAATGACCTCAATAATGGTTCATAAGCATTCATGAGGCACCTGTAATAAAGAATGAAGTGGGGTCTCAAATTGTGAAGTGAAATTAGACACTATCACCAGCCAGCTCCATGCACCTGAGAGTCCTTGAGTGTGCCCAGGAGTCCCCTTCAGAAGTCCCACAGCAGACTCCACCCACATCCTCATCCTCCTCTAATTAAACCTGCTTCTCTCAAGCACACGCTTCTCAAAAATAGTCCTTTTCAATTTTATTATTTTTCTCTGGTGCTTGATTACTAGTTTGAAAACAGCCAATAATTTTAATAAAATTTCTCTGAAAATGTAAGACAATGTTTCCAGTAACATTTGGGCTGGCGGGGGCAGTAGGACAGGTAAAATGGTCTGAGATTCTAGCCACCATTACACTGTTGGAGTAGCAAAATGTGGCCAGTCTTCCGGAGATGTATCTTACAAAAGGCCTCAGAAAAAGCTCAAGCTAACTGAGACATTTGTCCATATGTATTTTTGGAAAACCCCCAAGACTTGGATACATTAGGAATCAGAAGGACTAAGAGCTTGCAAGAGAACAAATTCTCCACGAGCCCAAACAATTTTGCAGTGTATCTGCTCTCAAAAGTTCACTTATTTTCACTTATTCTTATTTACCTGCTATAATTCTTATCCAAACTAGCTACTTAGCCCAAAAGACCAAATATCACACTGATGAAGATATGGAGAACAGCAATGGCTCTAATAATTAAGGCATGAATGTGTACAGGTACAGCAAACATCCCTCTGTGTGGGCAATGTCTGAAAGAATTTCAAAAATCAGGAAGCTGAAACTCTGCAAAGAAACGAGATAGTGTTTCATAGGATGCTAATAAGATATTGTGTGACTCTTATAAGAAACCTGTGACAGCAACCTTTAATAATATCCTGAGTCCTCTTGTTTTACCTGACAGAGTCTGAACGCACACAAAAAGAGAAAGAAAGAAGAGAGAAAGAAAGGAGAGAGAAAGAAAAAAGAAAGAAAGAGAAATGAAAAAATGCTCTTTAGATTTTTGCCACTTGTATGAGAACTATTTGACCGACTGATTAAATGATAGCAGTAATGTTCATTTATGTCATTTTGCATTCATTTTAGTCCAGAAAGGAAAAATAAGTGCTAGGACCATCATTATTTATAACTTGAGTATCATGCTGGAAAATGTCACTTGAATCTTGCTTGTATTATATTTCCTATGTGAAAATGAAATAGTCGCACAAGTTACTCTGCATAAATAGTGCATGTCTGTCCATGGTGGCACTCACAGAGGCAGGGGGCAAAAAAAAAAAAAATGCCTGTCTTTCCATATGTAAAAAGGCAGCAAACCATACCGATTTTTGTTTTGTTTTGTCCTGGAATAAATTTCTTTCCTTCTCCCGCACCCCAATTATGCTGCTGGCCTCAAAGGTCAATGAAGACATTCATGCAGAAAGACAAAGATGACTACAGGGAGCCAGTTCGTTCTTACTGTAATAAGGGCTTGAATATTTTGGCCAAGAGAAATTTGCACAAGGACATATCCTTCTACAGGTAATAGTAAGCAAATTCCTTGGGTTCAAAGGAGAATTCAGGGAAAATATGCTCTAACGGAATGATGCCATCAGCGAGGCTTACCTGGAATGCTGTTTGTGTTTGGTGGCAGACCTACACAATTGCTTTGGCCACCTGAGTGCCCCTCAAATACTGCCACCAGGAGATTAGTTTCCTTCCCTTCAGGTATGAATCCTGCAGAGGCTGAGAGATGCAACGTGGAGAGGTGCCCCTGAATACGGGGGGAGATAAATGTCAGTGTGATCATGACGGAACAGGAACATTAATGGATAGCTTTATTTGCCACTGTGAAGCATAGCAGCATTTATTGCAGAAGGAGTGGAGAACACGCCAGAGCTTCCGTCTTATGGGAAAAGTCCCACATAAAATATGCCACCGTTAAGATTGCATTGTAGTTGGCAATCACTCTAAAAGGAATGAACAAGAAAGGCCCACGTTCAGTTTCAATTTTAAAGTGTTTTCTATACCACTTAAAGCTCTACATGTTAGTAGGACGTGTGGCTGGGCTAAAGTTCTATTCCCTATCGTTTGGGGCACTTCCTGAAATAACTTATGTGGTCTCAATAGCCTGGAGTTGCGAAAGGACACACACACACACACACACACACACACACAAAAAGATCTACGACAGGCTTCCATCCACCTGTACCTTCAACATCCCTGGGGGTAGGGGTGTATCCCATGAGGGCTCTGTTTCTTGTCTCACTGTCTGTCAGTGATTCAACTGGACCTGCCAGTAATTGTAAGACCCTATCTACCTCACTGCGTTTATGTAAAGGTAAAATAAGGTGACCGAGAAGAACAGGATGTGTAAGTGTTTCTCATAAAAGCGTCAACTAACTTAAGGCACTCAAAATTGATTGGAAAGGTAGCAAAGTGGTTTCTCAGAAATTTTATGTTGAACTGTTCACCGCTAGTGTAGCAAATCAAGCATTTTTTTTTTGTTTTTGTTTTCTTTGTTTTGTTTTGGTTTTTTTTTGGCAAATAAATCTTGCAAAAAAAATTAGAGCTAAACATTAAATTTCAATACTTTTTAAATTCCACTTTGAATATGATGCTAATGTGGTGAGGTGGACATTACACATCACGAGAGTGGAAAGAAAACGAACACACAGCTTACAGATACAGATGTGAGCTACACCTCTCAGCTCAAGAACAGAAGGATTTAGTTTACAGTTAGATCTTCACTGGTAGGGAAGTGCTGTCATCCTAACTGACCTTTTATTTAGTGAGGATTAAACAAAAACAATGGTACTCAATGTTCACCCTCCTTTTGTGAAGTAAATGGTATCCCAAACTGTTAAAGAAAGATAATGAACTTACTTCACTCCGGTATCGAAAAGGACCACAATTATTAAAAGACCATCCTTCAAAAACGTTAAGCCTGTAAGATAGCGAAGGTCACATGTTTTTACTGGTCTCCTTCTAACTGTCTCGGACCATCTGCCTTAGTACTGGACATCTCTAGATACCCAAACTTTTAATTAGAAAATTCGCATAACAATGATTTGGCAAGGAAAGGACTCTAACTTACAAGAGAAAGGAGATTGGAAATAGTGACCAGGCTGAAATCTGTCTGATTGAAGAAGGGGTGTGGGCACCTTCCACATGAATAAAAGTAATTAGGTTAACTTTGTGTCTTGTCTTGGCAGTGCCTTCTCCCTTTGTTGATGTAATCAAGCCCCTTCCCTTCGTTGCCCTAAATCACAGCAGAGTCATTAGAACCAGAAAGCACAGAGTGCCCGTGCTCACTGACGCGGCTCTATACAGTGACTCCAGTTCACAGTGCAGACAGACTCCGTCCATACTGAAGCACGGGGGGGCGTGAAAAGAATTAGGTCTTGTTTTATTTGGTCACATTCTGAGTCCTACGTGGTTCTGATTTTATTGGAGAAGGCTTGAAACTGTCAAGGATACATTAAGGAGTAAATAATCCCCACCGTCGCTGAAAAAGGGGATCACAGAAAGACAGAGTCTAGAGGTTTCTTTGTTAGCACGTCCGGTCGTCTAACTGTTGGGGAGACTGTGGTCAATCTTCTGGACGCAGAAGCATTCACCTCCCTGCTCCATTTCTATTCTGTCTTAGTTTGTGTCGTTTTTTCCTTGCTGTGGAAAATTTCTGTGTCCTGAAGAAATGCTTTCACCTGAGAGTGAGGTAAACACCCTGTGCCCTGTTTTACCAAAAGAGGGCAGTGTTGCTGTGCAGAACCTCCTAGCTCCTCTCCGACTGGGTCCCCAGAACGGTAAATAATCGCCTCTGTCTGTTCCCTTTCACCACATAACAAGTTTGCTCATGTCTCTGCGCTTTGTAGTTAATCAGGACTTTGTAACTATCTGTCCTACCTATTAACGGCATCCACTCCCAAATTGTTTAAAGGGTAATGCCTTTTACTCTATGCGTGACTGGCACACCCGGGCAAAATGCTGTCTCTGTAATTCTACTCTTTTCCCTTTGCCACTGGTGGGCAAGAGGAAAAACAGCCTTGCTTTAAGAGATGTTGAAAGGCGTGTCTCCTATTCCCCTATTCCCAAACATTTGGTCAGTATAGCGTCTATTCACGCTCTCCACGGGCAGCCAAACCGGAAAAGCCAACCTCGGATCAAGGATTTGTTTTCAGGGAACTTCCTTTAAAATTAGCCATCGTTCTTTGAGCAGAGACTAATACCAGGATGCTGGTGATAACTGGGAAACCTGCGATTGGTTTCTTTTGTGGAGAGTCGGGCTGATTTTGTTCAACCCACTGCGAATTTGGGCCTTTAAAGGCTAAATTAGTATTCTATCTTTTCTTTTTCATGGATGGCGCGTTTTAAATCTAGACAGCTTATGCTTTGGTGTTTTAATTCTGTCTATTTCGTCACTCCTTTGAAGAACTGTGACCCAATTGTTTCCTGGAAAGTACAATTTAGATCTTCAATGGAAGGTTTGTTTGAAGAGCAGAATTCCTGGGATGTTTTTGTGAAAGCGGAAACACCCTCTGTGGAACGCTTTTGCTCTCTAGAGCGTCTGGCAAGTCCCTGGACTTCACTGCCATCAGAGCGACCTGCTTCGGCATTTAGCCCTTCTCCTGGCTCTTTGCTACAAATACATGTGTATTCTTATGTGCCTGTGCGTGGCTTGTGTGCCCTTGTGTGCAGTACAGCGCTATTCTTGCTTTTGTTTTTATTAGTACTGATTCACAGTTAAAGTTTATTAAAAAGAAAAGGCTGCAGACTTTTTTCTTGGGCATTAATAACGACACTGATTTCACTTTTTTTTTTTTTTTTTTAGAAAGCTGTAACAAGTCGTTTTTTTATCAGAGCCAGCAATGTAAAAGTGCAAAACTAATGATCATTACAACTAAAAATGCATCAAGCAAAAAAGAACTAGGATCAGAGTGGTAAATTTGTGAAGAAAAGTGCAGGTCTTAGAAAAGCCTAATAGTGTTTCTCAGTATCTAAAGTGCCTCTTGTTCTTCTATTTAACTGGGTTTCAAAGATTTAAGTAGAATCCACCATCCTTGGGACATCAATAAAACCCAAAGCAAGCCCTGGCTGCTGTAGGCGCTTCCAGGAAATCCTTATTTAACCTTGACTTAGTTTACAGTGGCTCTGCTTTTTCATTTCCTCGGAGTTAAAGCCCGCCATCTCATTTCTGCTTCCTTCCCCTACAACTGTCAGTATATGTACATGAGACGGCCGACGTTATTAAAAGAATAATAACCATCTTGCAGGTTGCCGAACCCAAGATTGTATTTTCTTTCTCAAATATTCATTAAAAAATAGAGATTGTATTTTATTGAAAGTGCTCTTTAATGAATAGCATTCCTGTTTGCGGACATGAAGGAGCTTCCCGGGCCATTCCCTGACAGTAATTGTGGTCTGAATTGAGAACATACAGGAGCGGAGTGCAGTTAATGGCCACCCTGTGGGTTGAGTGCTTCACTTTTGTCGTCTCTGCCTGCATTTTAAAATGCAGAAATTAAGCCAGGAAAGAGTTAATTATGTTCCTGTATCAGGGAACCCTCAATGAGCATCAGAGAGAGAGGAAGGCTTTGTCTTTGATGCAAAACAGAAATTTCAAAGACCCTGGCAGATGATAGTATATAAATAGTAACTGAGCATGGTGCATGCCGTGTGTGTGTGTGTGTGTGTGTGTGTGTGTGTGTGTGTGTGTGTGTGTTGTAACGTGAGAACAGGAAGCCTTCCAGTAAGTCAGTGCACAATGTTAAAGAGCACTAAATGAGTCAGTGGCACCTTTTAATTTCCATTACATTTATTAAAATTTCCATTAATTTGAATGAATAAACAGAACTAAGCATTTTTTTTAACCAAACGACATCGTAGTGTTTATTTACTCTAGCTTTGTCTTTTCTCACTTGATAATTTACCAGCATACAGAAATGAAGCTGTCACTTAAGTAACATTTTCTTTTGTAATGATGTTAGGACCCAAAAGGTGCAGACAGATTAGACGTGGTCATAAATGAATAGGATAATCTAAGCAAGATCAGGTTTGCAAAGAACAATTCGATTTCGGTATTTTGTAAAATGTGGGAGCATAAAAAGCTATATTGCTAAATCACCTGACTTCTGAGAAATAGAAGAATAATTACAAATACCCATGCAACAATACACACAGGCATGCACGCACTAACACACACTCAATCACTCTCTGCAATCTGATAATACCCATGTAGCAGTGTTTCAAGAGCAAAAGGCTAACATAAATAAGAACAAATACTCAACATATCCAGGCCTTGCAAAAGAGAGCCTGATGTTGTATCCTAAAACATTTTCTTGGGAGTAGAATATTTTGGAGGTGGAGAATTTGATCAAACATATTTCAGCTATTTAGAGTTCAACTCTAAAAATGGATTGATGCTACTCTATCACCATGTCCACTTAGCCTAAAGACACACATAATGCTCTGGTTTCTGATCATGGTCCACACTTGTTTGGTGGTCTGGGATTTATGTGTTAGCTGCTCTCGTTGATTTCTGTAAAGCTGTAGTGCTCTTTAGTATATTTTTTTGAAATACCAGAAACAAGAGCCCTGACAGTGGGACAATGTTTTGCGTGTTTGGTTAAAACCGTTAACGTTTGTCCAAATAGATGTTTGGTGATTTCTTCCTTTCAGCTTACTGGATTTTCCTTTAATAACTGACCGGTTAAGTTGGAGCATCAGATTCCTAGATGGCATGCTCAGCTCAGAAAGGGATCTCAGCAATGACAAAATTCTCCTCTCTGGGAAGCACAGGCAAACCACATCTCCATGTTTGAACTGACAAGATATTTTTTTTTAAAAAAAAATGGATATTTTTTTATTTGAATGAAAACGTTTCTGCTTAACGTTCCTAAGCTTCTCAATTTTTTCTCCCTACAGCGCTGTATATTTTATTTCAGAAATGTGACCTAAATATGTAAGCAAGACGATACTTTTAAACAACACAGCGTTCAGTCGTTGATGAATTAATGAGACCATCCTCTCATACATCACCTGCAGGATGTCCAGCTGAATCTTATCCATAGGGTTGAAAGTGCAGGCTAAAGAATATCACATTATCATGTTCATGTCAGTCATGCTGAAGAGTTGAAAAGTCTTATTTGGATCTCTCACTGATCAAGTGTCACGCACAAGATATACTGGCATTGGAAGAAGGAAGAAGAGGGTCACAAAGATAACCCCGCTGATTTGCCATTTAGCAATGAAATTACGGCTTTCCAAAGTTACAGCCGTGCACAGCACCAAAGTGAATTGCAGTGCCAGGGACACTTCCGTGGGGGCATTGTTATGAGTTAGATGAGAGGCGAATATTAAAAAATAAAATTGTGGTTGATTTCAGAAGCCGTGAAATGCCACATGTCCGTGCTGACGTCTCCATGTTTAACTCATAATGGAGAGGTTATGATTCTTTACGTGTTAACTAGTGAGATGCTCAGAAGTAAGAGCAAATCACAACTTAAAGATGGGCTTTCCTTAGTATGAACTGGAAAGTAAAACTGCGCCAAGATGACAAAAGGAGAAATAGAAATAGCTATATCTATTTAGAGGTGTGTGTTTGCAAATGGGTACACATACAGAAAACTGTATTTCAGTTTAGCTACATCCACCATTAATACTTATATTTGAAGCCATTCATACATAACCTACAATAACTATTGTAATAAAAATAAGGTATAGAATGCTTCAAAGTACGGTAACATAAGTATTTTTAGAATGTACAGAGATTTTTGAATAGTGTGTAGCTACAAACGCTTTTATTAATATTCCCAAGTCATGATCTAACCCAACTGGGTTCTCATTCCTGGCTAATACAAGTCAATGACAGCAGTCTGTTCTTTTGTTATTCTTTTACAGATTTTGTTCTGAAATGAATACATAAAATTGGAAAGAAGAGGTTAATTTAAAATTCTATCTAAAATATATCAAACATGTTCTAATTTTGATGAATTTTATATACTCTCTTATCATAGTAGAGCAAGCATTACATTGACTATCACTAAAGCATATCTGTGCACCATAACACAATGTGTTAGCTGGCACTAAATAAATGTAAATTAATACCTTGGCCAATCATAGTTCAGTGTTTCTGTTCCTCATTGGTACACACTCTCTCGTGAATATGAATTTAAATTCCTGCTGATTGAATAGTTGGTTTGGACAATAATAACATATTCACAGCCAGAGTGAGATGCCACGTTCTCAAGTCCTCAGACATCAGCTGCCCTACTTCCACATTCACAGTCACCTAGAGAGTCACTTTCCAAGAGTCTGAACGTATATCCCAAGGAAACATGAAGACTCATTGCTAAATAATTGGTCATTTAAAACATTGCTATAAGCCAGAATGACATTTAAATGTATGAGTTCTGAGAATACAAGCGTAACAATACTGGGCATCACAGAATCATATGATAAAAGCATATAAGTCTACAGATTTCCTCATTGTCAGCTTTGCAAAGAAGAACACAGTAGTGTGGCCCATTAACTCTATTCATTGGCTGATTTGGCAGCTTCCTGCATTACCTGTATCTCAGCTCCAGAAGGCAAAAGCTGAAAATTGAATACTAGTTTTTTAGTCATGCAGGTAACAAAACATTAATGTAAATCCTTATAAATGTTTCACAGAAGGGGGAATGGTCAGAAAATCCTAACATAAATTAGGATTGAGGTTATCTTCTAACCTTGCCTTCTGCCTTAGTAAGTTATCTAGGGCCGCAGTCTGTTTTCTGAGACTGTAAACAAACCCTACATACAGCTTGTGTGTTCGTTCATTGTGTCCCTTCTAGATGAACAACGCAGTAACAACCTCATCAGCTAAGAACAAATAAACATTAATTATTATAAAAGTATAATAATCATCTAAGGACTATTCCAGATGGAATAGAAACATTTTTTCTTGGATATTTGTTTTATTATTTATTGTATATATATACATATATGTATATATATATATATTCTTGGATATTTGGATGTTTAAATTGCAATCCAAAGCGTCTAAGAAGGTTTTAGTTGCCAGTATGCTGAATAGCAGATTGATTCTTAACTATGTAGAATAAGGACACATTTACATGGTACTTTCTACTTTCCCAAATCTCTTCTTCCACCTTGGTGGTTCTCAAACTCCCTAATGCAGTAACCCTTTAATACAATTCCTCATGTTGCGGTGACTCCCAGCCATAAAATTATTTTTGTTGCTATTTCATAACTATACTTTTGCTACCATGGTGAATCATAATGTAAACATCTGTGTTTTCTGGTGGTCTTATGCAACCCCTGTGAAAGGATTCCTAGCCCACAGGTTGAGAACCCTTGTTCTACCTCCTCTCCATTCCCAGATACTTCAGGGTCATCTAAATCACCCCTCAAAGTTAACCCACCAAGGCACTAGAAGTTGTCTCTGCTGTTTCCTCAGTTTCCAAAACTGGTTTGATCAGCTACAAGTGAAAACCATGTCCCAAATTTGCAGGCTCATGTGGTATTTATATATTTCCAGTGAGATTGTTGTGTACAAAAATATGTTCCCTAATAATTAGATGGGAAATAAATCAAGTCAGAATGCAGTTACCCCTAGAAACAGGGACTACCTAAGATGTCCAGTTGGTCCTGGGTGGCCCTGGGCAAGGAAACAGGGAAGGCTCTGTCCTTCGTGAGGACAGCTCTGTGGATATACACGACAACTTTTGGAACAAACCCAGTGTGGTTTTCACATCATGCTTACTTGTGTGCCTCTGGGAAGACTACAGACTTGTGAAGAAAGGATTTGCCTGTCGTACATCATTGTGTCATCACACTCCCAAGGTTAGCATCACTATTATTTCAAACAACAAAGCCCGCACTTTGTCACTAACTGGTTTACACCTCGAGAACATAACGGTAACCAAGAAAAGCCCTTTTCCTGGTACTATAAAACCTGTACCATGTGAGGAAACTATAAAATGAAAGTAGAAGTTAAAACACAGTCCAGCACATCTTGATGAGGATGGCACAGATTCCTCTTGCCTCAGAGAGGCAGGTGTGAGTGACAGGAGGGCTGCTGAAGACAGCACTGAACTGTCCTGGTGAAAAGGGTCAGGTGCAGAGAGTGAGCGACGCTGCGAAAGACAGACAGCAGGTGTGGTCACCTCAGTGAGCAGAGCAACGAAAGGAAAGAAACGAGGAGCCGAGAATGAGATGTTCTTGGTTTTCAGATAAATGAGAAGATAGCAAAGGGTGCTCAATATTAGAGTGACTTGTAGATCTATATATTTTAAAGGTCATTGGGGCAATTATCTACAAAAGTGGATGGAATGGGACAGGATTCTGGCTGGCATTCCAGCGACTGTCCAGGTAAGGGGAAATAGAGGCCTGGCCTCAGACAAGACAGTATGACAGGGGAGAAACGAGGCTGCCTGGGTGGGTGATTAGGAGGAAGAGGGAAAATGTGGTAATTGTGGTAGAGGAGACTTGAAAATGACTAAGAGATTTTCGTACTGAATGCATTCTGTTGACATTCAGTAAAATAAAGGATTTCCTACAAAGCTTATGTTTTGGACCTAGGAAAGTCCGAGCCGGGCATCTGTGCAATGCCCGGGAGGAAGTCTGCCGCAGGGTGAGTGCACAGGCAGATGGCTTGTAGGCCTAGTGCTCCGGGAAATAAATCTTGACTGAAGACCGTGCCATGTCTTCTTATTCATTCTGCTGTACAGGTTCTGATTATGAGCTGCATATTAAAATCACCTAGGGATCATTTAAAAAGAGAAAGAAAGAAAACTATGCCTGATACTCATTCCCAGAGATTCTGGTTTAATTGGTCCTGGGCTTAGTAATTTTTAAAAAGCTCCCCTGGGAATTCCAATATGAAGATCAGATTTTAAATGTGCTACTATCCATCCAAATAAATAAATAAAAATAAACTTAGCAATCCTTAGTGGATGTGGGGGAGGCATCTTGATTTAATGCAGTGTTCCCAGGACCACTAATTTGTACATCAATTTGATGAAGCTAAAAGTTGCCCAGACTGTAGGTAAAACATTGCTCCTGCATCATCTGAAAGCGATTTCAGAAGAAATGACTATTTGAATTTATACACGGGGTAAAGGTCACACTTGCATTGTGTATGGCCATCACTTAAGCCACGGAAGGCCTGAGTAGAACACAACAGCAAAAGGAGATTTTTATCCTCTTTGAGCTTGGGTGTCATCATTTTCAGGGGTCAGTTATGGTGCTCCTTTTGCTCAGAATTTCCAATTCAGACCAAAACTTACCATCAGCATGTCTGCCTCCATCTGTTCTTAGATCTTCCACATTAGACTGGATTATAACATCAGCTTTCCTGGGACTCCAACATATTGTCCTGGCATTTCTCATCCTCTCTAACTTTCTGAGTCAATTTCAATAGTGTGTGTGTTTGTATGTGTGTATACACAATATTTGTTAAATACAAATATATTAATTATGAAAATTTAAATTAGTGTATGTTCACACTGGTCTGCTCCTCTGTAGATCCCGGACTGATAATGCTTTTGTTTCAGCTTCAACTCCTACCACTGCCCGTTCTGCACATCCTATACCTTGAAATCCTGACTGGCTTCCCTCTTTCCCTACACAACAGAACTGTGATGTCCTTCCCTGTCTACTTTCCTTCCTTACGCTTAAAACCTCTTCTTGGCCATAGTCAAGGTCCAACCCATGCTATCTGCTCTCTGGAACCTTGCCCATCCCCCTCCTGGATGCAGAATTAATCTCTCACACTTATCACATCATATCATAATTATTTGATTGCATTTTAACTGGATCATTAGAAAGACAGCATTGTGTATTCTGGGAAATGTCAATGAAAGAAGGAAAAATGAAGAGCGTAATTACAAGGTTGTTTTATTCACTTAAAAAAAAGGCAACTTACATTTGCATAGCATTTTCATGGATATTTTATTTAATCCTATAGAAACCTTGTGGATTTGGTAGGAATGCGTTATTTTTCCATCGGTATTAGTGATTTTAAGTATTTTCACCACAAATACATAAGTGCATGAAGCAATGCAAATGCTAATTAGCTTGATTTAGCCATACCATAATGTATTCATATTTTAAAGTATCATGATCTACACCATAATATATACAATGCTTTTCAGTTTAAAAACAAATACCAATTTAGTATAAAGAACTTGAAAAAACATCCTTAAATTCTATTTTTCCACTTCTAAAATAATACCTTCCAAAGAGGTTTACCATCCTTATTTTCTCAAGCATTTTACAAACACAAAATTTAAGTATTGGAGCACAGTTTTTAAAGAACACTTTTAATTTGAAAAATATTTGTTTGGATTTCATGTGGTTTCCTAAACACTAGACACACCTTTGCAAATGACCCATTTATTAAATTTTCTTTAAGCTATCCTAATTTGACCAACTGCTGGAAGTTGACTGACAGATTACCAAGTTTATCAACCGTGAGTTAAGACATTTTAAAACAGAGAATATTAATTACCTAAGGAGGGTGTGATGTTAATATGCTATGCACATTGGGTAATCTTTAATATTCTGAATGATGTTGGCTTTGAGCAGTCACTGAATAGTTTTATGAAATAAATTCACATGATTAATCCACTGCTCTGACAAAAACACACTGTATTTATGCTTATTTAGCCTCCAGTTTCCTTTAAAAGAAAAAAACCTTTAGATACACTATCTATATTATCATATCTTTTTTTTTTTTCTTTTTGGTTTTTCGAGATAGGATTTCTCTGTAGCCTTGGAGCCTATCCTGGAACTAGGACTTGTAGACCAGGTTGGCTTAAACTCACAGAGATCCACTTGTCTCTGCCTCCTGAGTGTGGGGATTAAAGGTGTGCACCACCACTGCCTGGACTATGTTATCATATCTTAATAAAGAAATTTTATAACATTTGAAGAAGCTTCATCTGGACCTTTCATAACAAACTCCAAAATATTAAATAGAAAATATCAATAGACACTAAAAATTATTTGATGTTCCATCCCAAAAATTCCATGCACTAGATGTTATTCCATCAATGGAAAGCATTCATGTTACACTGGAAAATAATTTCTTCATCAGTAAATGTTTTTTGAATCAGATGCTACACTATAAGAAAATATGGTTGATATTAAAGTAAACATGGCTTTTTATCTTCTAGACCATAGATTAAAATGTAAAATCTGAATACTGCATATATAATATAATATAATATAATATAATATAATATATATTAGTCTCAATGCTGTAAATGAGGCCTATCAATGGGTAAACAATTGGCCTCTCAAGTAGTTACTTCAACCTATGATATTTCCTTTCATATTTACATAAATGAAATATATTTATATAATTTGGGAAAGTTATTGGAAGCAGAACAAAGTTAACAAATGTGTTGAAAACATGAGCTCAGTGGTTAAGATCATAAGCTTTAGAGTTAGATATATCCATTTCTAATCTATATTAAATCTAAGACTATAAATATGATGGTAATCCAGCATCTCAAACCTATTTTTCCCTTAATAAAAGGCAAATGATAATACCTCTTACTATGGGATGTGTGAAGTGTTGTGTAAGTTCACATAGAGTACTTAACCTGGAGAACAAGTGTGCAAACATACATTAACTACTACTAGCAGTACTTGTACTAAGAAAATGTTTTAAGTAAAACTGTAATAATAATGGAAGGAGATATACACACTAAACTAATTTTTGCATCAAGATTAATTCTAATGAAATTAGGCTATATTAAATAAGAAACAAAGGAAAACATTTCAAAGTTTTGAATTTGTAGCTCTTATATATATCTATGTATGTCATACACAGCTTGAAAATATTTTAAAATAATTATAGCTCCCAAGATTGGTGGTGTAAGAAGTGTTTCTTGGTGGACTCATTTTAGTCACTGTCCTAACTCACCAATGCTAACTGCTCTAAGAAGGCTGCTGACTTGCCTATGAAAATGTTGAACACTTATGGAAATAACTTATGAAGATGGGAATGCTGTGTGCAAGCAACCTCATAAACAAAGCAAAAACTATTGTAGTTGCACTAAAGGCAATAGTTACAAAAACCCTAATGATGTGTTGTTTTTGTAGAACTGCTACGTAGCTATTTTGATTGCTACTACTCACATTCATGAGAAAAATAATCTATATTTTTTCAGCAGTAATATGGCTGATCTTTATAACTATAAAAATATGAAACCCAGTTTTCCTACTTGTTCATGATCTGTAGACAGAACTTCATTACCAAATATTTGAGTTTTGACCCTGAATTAAACCCCAATGACTAGTGTCTCATTTTCTTCTTTGCTAGAGCTGAGTTTTAGAGTCATTTATGCTCAGGTTTCCTATTTATGTCTGATTGGAATAGCCCTAGTACTTCATTGCCCTTCCTTTAGACCTTCCCTTACCACTTCCGGTTTATGGCCTTACCATTTTTAAGCTCCATAATCTGCATGTGAGTCTGAATTTCCTTCTGTAATTTGAAGTATTCCAACACATTGGAGACACAATCCATCTTTTCCAAGTATCGTTAGACCTACTACAGCACCAAAAGTAACTCTTCAGACAGACAAATAATATTATCACCTAGACTGCTCCAATGTTACTGAAATATCTTATTGTTTCTTTTGCTTTCTCAGTCTATTCATAACACAGCCACCAGAATGTTCTTTGTGGTCATGTCATTCAAGTAGCTTTGCAACACACACACACACACACACACACACACACACACACCACACACACACACAATACAGTCCAAAGTGTAATGGTAGCTTACAAATTCTTGCAGCAGCTGCCCTCTTTCTGGCTTCATCTCCTCTTTCTGGTTCCATCTCCTTGTGTTCTTTTGTTCATGCACCTTTCTGATTTTATCAATGTTCCTCAAACATACATAAGTAAGCCTTTGGGTTTGGGTATTTTCCTCTGTTGAGTTCACTTCCCTCAAATGTTCTCATTGCTTACACCCCCACATCCACCATGCCTTAACAAATGTCACTGATTTGTAGGCATTGCAGTGTCTGTTTCAGATAAAAATGCTCTCTGGTCATTATGTGTTGCTTCAAGCACTTTTATTAGCCTTACACTGTTCATCGTCTGAGGTTTGAAAATGTAACTGTCTATGTTCACCACCCCCAACATGAATAAAAGCATTGTCATAACTGAAGCTTGGAACTTTGTTTTGCTTTGCTTTGCTCATTCTCTCCTCTGCACAAGACAATGTCTAGTGTGTAGTTCATATTCACAAGACTGTGCCAATGAATAAGGACAGTTAACTATCTTTTTATTGTTGAAATATCAATAGTTTCTTGGTAGCTTGCTTGCTGAAGGTCACTGAGTGGTAAATGCTATAGTCTATAAATATGCAAGTATGCATTTTGTATTCACACTTCAAAATTTAGCTGGATCACTTGAAGGTATTGCTCCATTTCCTCTTGGCATCTCTTGCTGCTAAGAATTGTGCAACTGAGAATTGTCTTTCTGTTAGATGTATCCTCCTTATATTCTCCATACATTCACTTAAACCCTTTTCTTTTTTCATGATGTATACACATTCAATTAATGTTCCCAGGTATATAAAAATGATCTTTTGATTTTTTAATTAATAGCTTTAATTTTTAAATTGCAGCATATTCTCGCTTTTTCTGTCTTGTTATTTTTTCCTTTATTCTCTTATCACTACGACTCTTGTTATAAAAGGTGTTGATATTTATCATATCCTTAACCCTATCCTGTAATGTTTATGCTGAACAAGTTTTTCATGAACCTTTCATTTTAGCCCTTTTAGATCTTTTTCTTTTTTCTTATTTGTTCCTTCTCATATGTATATATATTCTTTTTTATTACTGTCTACTAGGTTCATTTTCCTAACTTCTTAAATGCACTTACTTTGCCCTGCTTTCAACGTGCTGTTGTTTCCTTCTGTGTAATGATTTCCTGCTCTTCCCTTTATTCTAATTTGTTTTGTCAATTGGAGTTTTGCACATTACTTCAGCACCTTCTGAGGATATTATTTTTTGGTTTGAAGCTCACAGATGAAATTCTGTTTTTCCTACATCCATATCTTTGATATTCTGAAATATTTCATACATCATGGCTTAATGTTTAATGATATATATGTACATATTTGTGGGTGTGGTGTGTGTTGGGATGTGGTACATGTGTCTGATACATATATATCATGTACCATATATGTATGGTACATTGTATGTATGGCATAGTGCACACTTCTGTGCACACTGTGTGTAGTATGTTATAGTGTGTTGTTTGTGTGTAGTATTTGGAACACATGTGTTATATGGTATTATTTATGTGTGGTATATTTGTGTGTGTGGTATGTTTAAATACATATTTTTCTTTCACCTCATGTGTTCTCCTTTTTTTTTTTTTTTTGGTAGCACACTGAGTTCAATTACTACTTCCTTTTGGGATGTTCACTGATCTCGTTGTCTTGATCCGTGTGAGTGACCAAAGCTGCAGTGAGTTCTTGAGGGTGATGATCTTATCTTACCCAGAAAGCAGAGTTCCATAGGACTCCTTCCATCCTCAGCTCTCACGTTTTCCCACCTCCTCTTCCACAATGTTTTCTCAGGCTTGGTTGAGGGGGTGATACAGATGCTCCACTTAGACCTGAGCACTCAGCAGTCCCTCCTCATCAAACCAACGAGAACAACTGCCAGCTGTAGAGTGGGGCATCCCTACCGAGCTGAGTATTTTCAGGGCATGAACTCATAAACCGCCTGCACTGGAAATGTCCTCAGATGTGCTTTTACACTCTGGCCAAATCATGACCCTGTTTCCAATGCTCGTCTTTTTCTTCTTTTCCTACCTCACTGCCCCTGCTGTTTACTTTGCTAAATGGCCTTTGTGGTTGTAGCAAGGCACTCGAATCCTGTGACCGCTTTTATATTCAGGCATTATGTCACTTTGTCGAGAAACGTACTTTTTTCTAACCCACTTGAAGCAATGACCAATAGCATGAATGTGTTATGGCGCCCATGTCTGTCACTGATAACCATTTAGATACTTTGCCCACAAATATATAGAACTTTATTTTGTTTCAATATTGTTTTTTAGTCCTGTAAATATGAGAAGTATGATTCATTGATTTACCCAACTTATACACACAAGTTATGTCCATTAATAAACCTCTGAAACCAACTAACCTGTTTCATCTACCTTTTCCTCTCTATGAATGGCCTTTTGTGCCAGGTTAATACTGATTGCTGGATGTAAACTGAATAAATGAACAAATTTGTGACTTAAATAAGATGTTCTCAGCCCGTTAGACTGGAATTATTTAGTGTAGTTATGATCGGGGTTCTTAAAGTCTGAAAAGCCGTTTGTTCCATAGATATTTTCAACTAGTATTTGTGGAGGATGATAACAGTGATATTTTGATTTTTACTTTAGCCAACTAAGGTGTGCAGAAACTCATTACGATGTAAAAAATGCATTTGAAATCATCATATATAAATATTCCATGTTCAAAATTACAGATTAAAAAGAATTTTCCATCTGTTCTCCCCATCACTGGAACGACTTTTCTCCTTAACTTCTTTTTATAATTTGTATTTTTGCTGAACCTCTGATTATTTTAACCAAGCATCCTTTCCCTCATTGTACTAAATTCTTTCTTATTATTTTTCTTGGTGTAAATCTCTGCAAAATTTATTTGAGCACTCTTACTATTTTCTTTCTCCTAATGACGTTTCTTGGTGACTGAACAAGACACATTCACATCTTTGCTCTAAATTGTCTTGTTTCGTTCCCATGTTTTTATGCAGCCTTTCTCTCCGTACACTTCCCATAGTGTTAAGTGGGAAGATGAGAGTTAGAATTTAATACTATTAGTTCAGCCTCCTTGCGACAGGAGCTAAATTATTTCCTGGACATCTAAGTTACTTTATTTCTCTTACTAGCGACTCTTTGAGGAACCTATTTTATACTTTCTTATAATTGATTTCTTCACTCTACCTGCAAATCTTAAAATCATGGCAATAAAGATGCCCTAGGAACTCTCAGGTTTAAGGCTACAGATTAAATATTTTCAGAGGACAGGCTATGATCGGGTGAGAAGAATATGTGACTAAGAGAATTGAATGCAGTTATTTTAATTTTTTTAAAACACTGTTTTAAGCTTTGTTGTCGTTTCTTTTTGCAGTTTGTCGAGGACTTACCATTTGTTCAGTCAAAATTTAATAAGAGGAGAAAACGTCTATGTTATTTTCCCAAATGTTTACAGTGTGTATTTCTCATTTGCTTGTTTTGATTGGCAGCTCTATATGACCTTGGATTTTAATTTTATATGAACTTTGGTGGAAAGTATATTTTAGAAATCATAATCAAGAGTGCCTGTAGGTCCTTTGTGTCCTAGTAAGGTTGGGTTTCTACGAGTTGTAGTTCAGGTTTTGGTGACAGAGTGAATACGTCCATCAGCAGTGTACACATGTTACTCCAACTTGCAGAAATTAAGAGGCCTAAACCCCTTTATAGCATTATTTTAAGGCCTAGAGTACTTGTTGCTCTTATAGAGAACTTAAGTTCTAGGCATTCACAATGGAAGGCTATTAACCACCTGTAACTCCAGTTCCAAGAGATTCAGCACCTTCTTTTGGCTTGGCTGGTACCTGCGTAAGAACACACAGAGACTCATAATTAAAAATTAAATAAGATAGAGAAACATGACTTTAGTGGAAATAACTTGTTATATTTATTTATATATTTCCACATGTTGCCTCTGCTTCTCTTGAAATGACTTCCCTTTGGATGATGGCTTAATTGTCCTTTTACATCTGATAAGAGTCTTTTGACTAGACAGGTTTTAGCACCATGGGAGAAATATTCGAATGCTAAACAACTTATCTTCATGATTGACCTTTGGTTGCCATCCGCAAATTTTTCTGTTCTGTCATCTCTACACTTGGCTTACTCCAAGTGGACCACCACCACTTGTCAAAATGTTACACAGCTCAGTCTCTACACACCCATGGAGGAAAAAATATACCCATTTTAACAACAGCAAAAATGTCAGCCGGGCGATCACACGCCTTTAATCCCAGCACTCGGGAGGCAGAGGCACGTGGATCTCTGAGTTCGAGACCAGCCTGGTCTACAGAGCTAGTTCCAGGACAGGCTCCAAAGCCACAGCGAAACCCTGTCTCGAAAAACAAAAAACAAAAACAAAAAAAAATGTCAGATAACTCAATACCTCTCTATTTCAGTGCCATTCTGTGTAAATCTGATATATGCTTCCAGAACATTCTACAACCTTTTATCTTCTTATTTAAGTGTTTTTAATGACTCCAACTTAGCTTCCTGTACCCTGGAGTTCATTTACCTGTTCTAACATGTTGAAATAAGGAGCGGCGGGGCTGCGTCCCCAACATCCCAGCCGCTTGGCTAGCTCATGCCCGAAATAACAACACACAAACTGTATTCATTTAACTGCTTGGCCCATGAACTCTAGCCCTTACAGGCTAATTCTCGCACCTGGACTAGCCCATTTCTAGTAATGTTTGTAAGCACCCCAGGTGCGCTTACCAGGAAGATTCTAGCCTTCGTCCATCCTGAGAGAGTNGTGCCTCAGAGAGCAGAGCTATGTCTACCCGGGAGAGCTGAGCACGGCGTCTCTTCGGGAGCAGAGCAGAGTCTGACCTCACTTCCTCTTCCGCCCAGAATTCTATTCTGTTTGCTCCTCCCATCTATGTTCTAAGCTGAGGCCAAGCAGTTGGTTTATTATAACTTAACCAATGAAATCAACAGATTGATATATGACACTCCCACATCACTAACATAACAGGAAGGAGTAAATAATAGTTGGCATGGTGTGGAAAAGAAGTATGTCTCGAAGAAGTTTGTGTTCTGTTGGGGTCCATCGTGGTTACAAGCTTCATCTTCAATACAGCACTGTTAGACTCTGGTAGAACCACTGAGTATTAATTTGGTAAAAAGCTTCTCATTGTGGGACTTGAGGTAGTATATGTGGGAGCTTTCAGTCCCCTGAAGAGGACTGGCCCTCTGTGGCATCTCTGCAGACCTTACTGTCACAGTACTCAGCCATCACCACCTGCCATCCTCCATAAGGTCTTCACCAGGACTAAGCCGATAAAGGCATCATGTTCCTAAACTCTAGAATTAGGAGCTATTCCTCAGGATGAGGTAGCTGTCTCAAAACTGCAGGACTTTTGTTGCAGTGACAAAGGGTTGGCTAACACAAAACAACGTCTTATTATCATGGACAAATGTCCCTTTATCCAATACTGCTTCTTTATTTTAGCCATTTGGAAGGGAAAGTTCCTCAAATCTATCACACATTTCCTAATCTCTGAAGATAATGTGCATCTAATATAATTTAATCTTTCCTGGCCAATAGCATGAATTTCAAGACGAACATTGCTGGAAACAAATTTTTTCTTAGATTTGTGAGTCATCCACGCTCTAATAGATCTTGTATGTCTTTTACAAGCTGAAGTTCATTTCATTAATTTAGCCATTTTCCCTCTTCATTCCTTCAGAGTTCTGTCCCTTTCCCATTCAGTTTCCACACCCTCCATAGGTTTCCCTCTCATTCCTCCCACCCTCCTTCCTGGTTATACTGAAGCACATTACATTATTTCTTCGCTTGTGTGTACGTGTGTGTGTGTGCGCGCGCGCATGTGTGTGTGTGCATGTGCGTGTGCATGCATGTGTATGTGTGTGTTAATGCAAGATCTCACTATTACCCAGGCAAGTCTTGAAATCATAACCCTCCTGTTTCAGCCTCCTGATTTCATGTGACTTGCCACCACACTTGAAAATTTTTTTCATTTTTTGAAAATTTTTGTTCATTTTGCTATTTCTAAGACTTTCTCTTTCTGATTTTGTTTTCTATTTTTTCCTATCAATATTGACCTACTTAATAATTTTAGTCTTTTAAAATCCAATATTTAGCTAATTTGTAGTCAAAGTAAATAGGAATATATTAGGTTTATTTTTATTTCCCTTTAATTTTCAACTTAACGGCTAGGTTTATATTTTCTTTTTTCAATTTTTTTATTTTTGCTTTATTATTCTATTTTTAATCCATGTATTACATATTATTTTTAAATAATCTAACATTATCTTAATGTTAATTATTTATATTATATAATTATAATATTAATAGATATTTAATTTAAATAAATATTTAAATATATTTAAAAGATATTTGATATATTAAAGTTTCATAAGAATTGATAAATTCATTATTTCCAATAGTGTTAAAACTTCAATATTTTTACTTATTTTTCTAAATGTTTTTTGTTATTGGCAGGTGCTTTAATTCTACATGTACTAGACGCCCTGGGAATTATCATTACTGATCATAATGACTAGCCTCTTGACTTTACCCAGTGATGCCCCCTCATTGCTCTGTACTTTTCCTTGCACGGTCCTGATTCCGTTGGTTGTACCTGTCCACCTGTCTTGCTCTCCATGCTGCTTTCTCGTCATCTCTCATTTCTGCTAAGTCAACGCTCCTTCTCATTGCTTCTCCATTAAAAAGAATGCACTTTTTCTTCTGGCTGCTCTTAATAATTTATCTTTAGCTTTTATCTGTCTTTCTCTGTGTGTCTCAGTGAATTTTTCTCATGTAATGGTTTAACTTGCTTGGATTTGGGGAATTTCTTTAATCTATGGGAAAATACATTTTGTCAACTGCAGAAAAATTTCCGCACTTCCCCAGTCCATCCAAGCCCCCAGCATATACAGGTAAGACTCCGCTCACCCTACATTCTTCAGTCCTACATCCCTTCTTCTCTACCATCCAGCTCCTGTGGTATGCAGTACCACAGACATCAGTCCCATGCTAACATTCAAAAAAAAAAAAAAAACTACCTCTAAATGTGTAAAACCCAATGAAAGAACAAAAATGTGAAAATCTAATTTTGTTTTTGTTTTTGTTTTTTTTTTTTCAAAAACTCACTGATAATGGATTCCAACCTCAAGGACTTCCTAGAAAAATTACTATAACTTTGTTCAAACATCTTCAGTTTTAAAAAAAGACAAAAAGAGAGATAACTAAAATAAGAAACTCAGTATGAGATGTGAAAGAGGAATTTACTAAAGAGACAGAGTTACTTTTACAAGGCCAAACTAAAATGATGTTGGGAATGAAAACTCAATAAGCCAAACAAAAACCTTATTGGAAAGATTCACCAGGAGAATGAATCGTGTGGAAACAGTGTGTGGCTGAAGGACAAAGCTGAAGGAATGGATCATTCAACCCAAATCAGTGATAAAGTCATAAAGGCTATGGGCAAAGAACAAGAAAGATGAAGAGATAGAGGGTGAATGGGGAGACTATAACAAGGCTATAGGACATATTTTCTGTAAAATTATAGAAGAAAGTTTTCCACAGCATTTAGTAATATTTTTAAAAAAACATTTCTGCCTTCTTTCTTTAGAGTGTTTCTGGGGCTCCTCCAATGGCATGTGTCTAAAGCATTTTCAATCGGTTCTGCAAGGAACGATGTTGCTCTCTGATCAGTGACAGTTTGTAGCAATGAAGACTTAAGAAAACAGTATTAGTCAGAGGCCATGGAGTTAAAAGCACTGATAACCTCCTGAGATACCACAACATTATTCACTAATATAAAAACACAGACACTTGGGAAATGAGATGACATCTGTAACAACTTTTTAGACAGTGTGTTGATATGCTTTGTGGAAACAATAAGCTGAAAATCCAGGGTTAGAAGTTCCTACCATTTACATTTATATGTTGTGAGATGATACTCTTGTACACTGTAAAGATCTGTCATTTATATTGGTTTAATAAAATGATGATTGGCCACTAGCCGGGCAGGCAATATAGGCAGGACAACCAGACTAAGAGAATTCTGGGAAAAGGAAAGGCAGAGATACAGTTGTAAAACAGATGTAGAGAAAGCGGGATGAGAATGCCTTACTGAGAAGAGATACCAAGTCATGTATCTAAACATAGATAAGAATTATGTGATAATTTAAAATGTAAGAGGTAGTTAATAATAAGCCTGAGCTAAGAGGCCAAAAAATTTATAATTAATATAAACCTTTGCGTGTGTAGTTCTTTTTGAGTGTCTCCAGTAGTGGCTCATTTTAATAGATGACGAAGCTAAGGCAGGTATTTCAAATATTTTTTCTAGTGTTTTATAATCAGGAAGTGGCTGAGCACAAACAAGCTTGGTATGTAGCACTTATGTAAAGTGACTGACAATTACTATGTCCATCACCTTAGAATTTGCAATCTCAGTTGAATGGATTTTTTATTTATTAATGAAAAAGAAAAGAAATGTGTAGGGGTAGGTTTTGTTCCAACTGAATCTAAAACATTATTTTTTACATAATGGATTTATTAAAATTCCTTCGGAAACTCATGCCACTACCAGAAGAAAACATTGCAACTAATCCAAAAGTCAGATAAAGATACTGTCTCCCAGGTTTATGTTAAGCCCTCACTGGTGATTCTGTATG
Organism: Alexandromys fortis; assembly: GCF_014885135.2. Lineage (NCBI taxonomy): Eukaryota > Metazoa > Chordata > Mammalia > Rodentia > Cricetidae > Alexandromys > Alexandromys fortis. Next base: position 13,212,031 of record NW_026067899.1, read on the forward strand.
ATCAAATTATATCACATGAAAATGAAATCTAATCAAAAATGAAAAACTGTCTCTAAAGAGATTTAATGTGTACATTAATTACACATTAGATAGAAGAATCTCCCATTATGAAATGTTTGCTGTACCTCATCCTTTCAGTACCAATGAAGATCAGTGGTACTATGAGACTATTGTATAGCACTGTGCAGTTCTTATTCTGACATTATGTAACACTATACCATGTTATTTATGGGGAATTCTCCCTTGTATTATGGTATATCTATTGTTTCTTTGACTGAATAATGTTGTAAGAGGTCTCCTGTTGGTTCCCGGCTGCTCAGCAGCTCAGACCAGAAAAATCACACAGTAACTGTATTAATTAAATCACTACTTGGTCCATTAGCTCTAGCTTCTTATTGGCTAGCTCTTACATCTTAATTAAACCCATCTCCATTAATCTGTGCATCCCCATGAGGTTGTGGCCTACAAGCAAAGTTTCAGAATGTCTGTCTCCAGTAGTGGCTCCATGGCTTCCCTGACTCTGGCTCCTTTCTCCCAGCATTCAGTTTAGTTTTCCCGCACAGCATACAGAGGGGAATCACACATCAGAATAATCTAATGGTCATATTCTAAAGAGGATTGATATTGTATTTATACTTATATGTAGTTATATAACATATACTTGTTTATATTAAATAAAATTATAAAATATTCTAAATATATTTATATTAAAATATTTAAGATATCAAACACATTATATTAAACATCTAACTAGATCAGATTTATAAAATTAGACCTAGCTAAAATAGGAACTGTGAACTAATATTGTGGGCTTGCAAGCCTATAAAGTCATCTATCTGTTCTTCACTTCTAAACCCATTGGTTTTCACCTTAACCTCCAATGGAAAAGGCAGCAAAATCTGGGAAAAGGTGCTTGAAATCAAGACCAGCTCACAGTTTAAAGGCCTTTTTTGTGGGAAAAGGTGCTTGAAATCAAGACCAGCTCACAGTTTAAAGGCCTTTTTTGTGTACACACATACACACACACATATGAATAAATATATATGTTTGAGATTCAGTCATCTCTTCTCTGTTCATCCTCTCTTCCCACCGTGAGAAGGGCTGCGTGTGTACTGTCAGCTCTTTCAAGGAGTGTGCAGATGATTCAACAGATCATTTTTCTTTCCCTCCACCTTACATTTGTAGCATTCTGTGTTAACTCAAAATGTCCTTTTCACAGATTCTCTCCTCCGTCACACTTGCACACCCGGGCAGCAGCCATTACCATACACTGACTTCAGGAAACTCAACTATGCCCAATGCAAAGGATGCAGAGTCTGGCCACCGCCTCTGGGCTCAGTTTTGGAGAACATGGACCTGGTCCTGATGGTCTTCGGGTTCCCTTCCTTCTTCCACCATTTCTAATTAGTGTTCCCAATGGAGAAAGGAGATGAATTATATTTTAATATCCAGAGACTAAAATTAGTTTATATTTTAGCAAGTTAGCACTTCTAAGCAGTTGATTTACTCTTGAAGCTGCAAAACCTGTGAGCTCGCAATTAATCATACGTTGGTCATTTTCTTTCAAAAATGTTCAGTTTGGCTGTCTGTATCATAATAGGAGAAAACATGTAATTTATGCAGTTTAGAAATTATAGCCTTGTGTTTAACCGTGTTGTAATATATTTTCTCACACGCTCATTGTTCTTAACACTATAAAAGAATGTCATTTCCCTGGGATTTATTTAAGCTAAACCTTTAGAGTGAGACCTCAAGCAAAACAGCAACCCCTTGGAACTGTGCTTGCTTTTCTGTTTTGTTGGTTTTTTTTTTTCCCTAGGATATGTTTTGACCACATATAATTTTCACGGCAACTTTTAAGAATTGTTTTTTAGATAGAGGCGCACCGTCTTGCTTTATTTTCACAATAAGAATGCTTCGTCTTTGATATCCTCATGTGCATCGCACATGTAAAAGCTTTCTGTTAATATTCACAGAATACACAAAGCAACTCCCCCGCGGCAAAGTGATAATTTAAAGATGCTATAAATTCAAGGGAATAGATGTATCTTAATTCACTGACTTTAAAAAAAAGCGCTTATTTGAAAATCCAAAAGAGTACATATTTTAAGCAGTTTTCCCAACTAACCTTTGCCAGAAAATTAACCCCCAAATTGTTTGACATCCTTGAATAGTATATCACAATACTGCCAGCATACTGATCACTCACTGTGTCTGAGACAAATCAATTAGCCTGCCAATTGTATTCATTAGAATTCATTCATATCTCTATAAAAAGTTAATTAAAAGTAAGAGTGAGGAGGAAATCATGTCTAACATTCTTATTAAATCCAAACCACCAAAGTAATTTCAAATTTAAATCAACAATCATTACTTAGACTCTCTTTCCAAAAAAAAAGGACAATATATCTGAAATCAGATCTAAAGCCATTATCAACCCAGGACTCTTAGATAAAGAATTCAAAATTAAGGTGTATGCTTTATCAATACTGCTAACTATACTGTTATTATTTTAAATGTTTACCCTATTTTTTTCTGAGTACACTTCCCAGATGTGTAGAGATGCCTTCTCTACACATCTATACACCCATCAGCATAGGTGAGTGTAGAAACTAGTATTGGGCCTCCTTTTTTTTAGAACTGAGTGTCACAAAGCTTCTAAAGATGAATGAAAACACAGAGGAACCAGGGAAACATCACAATGAAAGCCAAATAAAATCATCTCCATTAAGGACAACTGCTTAGAGAAACCAGGTGCCAAAACAACCCGGGCAACAAGCAGAGGTTTGCCTATTCCTGAAAGAGTCTCTGTCCCTAGCATCCTGAGTGCCTCAGGTAGAGCTATTAAAGGCAAAAGAAAAAACAGTGTTTGAACACAGAACATTTTGATTATTATATGAAGCTCTCGCTCAGTCTCTCAATTTCATCCATATTGGGCAAGATATCCGATCCTTTTGTTTCCAGAATACCAAAAGGAGAGCCTGTGCGAAGGCAGAAGAATCTTCCTGACAAGCCACGGGAAGACTTAGGCTCATTTCATATTCCGTTCTTGGCACTGGGGTCTGGGTGGAGGTGGGCAGGTCCACCCTGCCTTTCAGTCTCATTAATCATTTGGCTTTCCCTGGCTGCTCACTGCATCTTCTGGAGGAACCCTTCTCTTTATTCATTCAGACAACCCTTTGGATTAAACAGAGCCAGCTAAATGTCAAAGCAAATCTGAGTCTTGATGCAGATAATCATTTCAATAATATTTCTCCATTTGTGCCCAAACACCAGGGGAATAAAGCTTCTTTGCTGTCAGGTACGGTAAGACTGCAGTTGGTGTAAATGCTTGACACTGAGCCAGATGGCTTAGCCGCGCCTCAAACATATGTTCAACAAGCAGGCTTGCACACATTGGAATTTTATTATTTTGAACTGGTGAGGCTTGCATATTTATTTACTTGACCCCCTTTGGTGTCACTTTGGTATTAAAACAATCAGTTGTAAAGCTTCTCCAAGCAATAGGGTAGGGCTAGCTTATAAACTCCTTGTCCGTTTCACATCAACACCCACAGTGAGGTATTCCTTCTCTCACTGTCTCCCCTTGATAGCTTAAAGAAAGGGGTGGCAAGGCGTGTGCGGCTGAGGAAAGAGGGAAGTGGAAATTAAAGGCGAGAATTCTGGCCTACCCTATAGATGAAGCTGAATGTGCCCTTTCCTGACCAGCTCTTTGCCTGAGCTGAGGACAGATGATTTTCTCAATTATTACTATGTCTATTTCACCTAGGAAATCTTGTCTGCGTCTTAACAAAATCAACCATTAAAATATACACCTGCACATGCCCTTCAAAATATCACATGTAAATCTATCTACGTATCTATCTATTTTTCCATCTGGGTAGCTGAATACATACTTGTGCATTTGGGTGTGTGTCTATGCAGTACATGTTAATAAATGTATATATGATTATTCAACATATGTATGTATATACAATGTCTATGGTTATATAGTCTGATGTGTACTCCCATTTGCATATGCATATGTGTATATGCATGCTTATGTGTAAGTTGAAAAGGAAAACCTGCATCACTGGCTTTATCAGGAAGCATTTGTGATCGCTAAAAATATTAATCACGCTGCTAATATATTCCTCAAAATATAACTTAAGTAATTTTACTGCTCAGTGGAAATCATGTTTGTATAACAGCTAATTACACATTAGTTAATACGTTGCAATTCAGTGTTTTTAAAAGGTCAGAGAAAACTGGCAAGGTGGTTCAGTGGGTAAAAGCAATCGCAACAAAAACCCAAGGAGCTGAGGTCCATCTTTGGAACCCACAGTAGGAGATAACTGATTCTCATGGGTTGTCTTATAAGCTCCATTTGTGTACCGTGACACACACGCACGCAAACTCACACACACAAAATAATAAGGGAAAATTAATTAAGAATAAGGGCTGGAGGACAGATATTAAAAGCCAGGAGCAACGCAAACATGAAGAGCAGTTCCTGCGCACTTTGTACCTGATGGAAATGAATTTTCACCTTCGACGAAACAGTGTCTTAGAGTCCAATAAGTACAGGGTAGCTAGAAGAAAGAAATTGGTGAAAAGAAAAACCTTACCCAAATCAAACATTACATGAGGTATAGCTTTTCAAAAACGCCAGCCAGAGAAACCACTTGTGTCTGTGATACATGTATAGCCATTATACCAAAGTAAACCTTTGCTGCAAAGTTGCCTGTGTCAGAAGAGAACACTGGGAGATTTAAGTCTACCAGAACTATAATGCTGATAATATGGTGGTTTTGAACACTGCTAGACTCAGGTGTTTTCATTTCACAATAAATACCTTGACCCTGTTGTTGCCCAGAACTAAAACTCACACGAAATTAAACTTACTTACACATATAATTTTTATTTAATTTTTTTTTCATTTTACATACCAACCCCAGATTCCCCTTCCTCCCCTTTGCCTGCCACCCCACCCCACTACCATTCCACCCCTATCCACTCCTCAGAGGGGGTAAGGCCTCCCTTGGGGAGTGAATGAAGTCTGCCATACCAAGTTAAGGCAGGACCAAGTCCCTCCCACTGTATCAAAGCTGAGCCAGGTGTCCCACCATAGGGAATGGGCTCCAGAAAGCCAGTTCATGTAACCAGAGTAAGCCCTGGGTCCACTGCCAGCGGCCTACCCAACAACAGATCAAGCTGCATAACTGTCACCCACAATCAGAGTGCCTAGTCCAGTTCAATGTAGGTCCCCAGCCGTCTGTCCATAGTTCATGATCTCCCACTAGCTCAGGTCAGCTATCTCTGCGCTTTCCCTCTCTTGCTCGCATGATCCCTCCTCCCTCTCTTCAACTGAGCTCCAGGAGCTCAACTCAGCACTTGGCTGTGGATCGTTGCATCTACTTCCATCCGTTTCTGGATCTAGGTTCTATGATGACAATTAGGATAGTCACTCATCTGATTATATGGAAAGCATATAATTTTTATTTAAATTTGTTCACACAATATATTTTTATCATATTGTTCCCTTCCCCCATCCCCTCCTCTGTCCTTCCCATCTTCCAACCCACCCAACTACATGTTGTTCTCAATCTCTTTAAAAAAAGTTCTCAAAACAGACAAACTTAAAAAAAAAAACCAATAAGCCAAAATACCTAAAGAAAACTAAATATACACACAATGTTTGTTGTTGTTACTGCTGCTGTTGTTGTTGTACCCTTCCAGTCCCTTATGAGCTGCCTAACCTCTGCAATTACTCAAGTTGAAACACACATATCTAAAGCTTAAAAGCTAGCAACCACATACAATAAAAACACACACACACAGTGTTTGTCTTTGTAGACCCAAGTTACCTCCCTTAGAATGATTGCTTATAATTCTATCCATTCACCTGAAAATGTCATAATTTAATTTTTCTTAACAGCTGAATACTCTTCCATTGTATAAATGTACTCTGTTTTCATTGTTCATTCATTTGTTGATGGATATTTAGGCTGTCAGCAATTTCTGTCTATTATGAACAGAGAAGAAATGAACATGGATGAGCAAGAATCTCTGCAATATGATGTAGGATCCTTTGGGTATATGCCTGAGGGGTATAGCTGTATCATATATCAACCTTCAGTGTATTTTCAGACATTCACACTCATTTCTAGGCTGCTTGTACCTGTTTCCAGTTCCACTAGCTATGACTACATCTTCCACGTTTTCATCTTCACCAGAATGTGCTGTTGTTCATTTTTATTATATTGGCTATTCTGACAAGGACAAAATGGAATCTCAAAGTAGTTCTGATTTGCATTTCCCATTTAATAACTTTTATTATTTTAATGCTTATGCTATTGGTGCTTTGTTTAGAAAGTCTTTTCCTGTTCCAATGAGTTCAATTCTATTTAAACTTTCTTTTCTATCAGGCTCAGGGTATCTGGTCTTATTTTTTAAAATATTTCTTTCTATGTACATTAGTGTAAAAGGCAGGCAGGTCCTCTGGAACTGTAGTTATAGACAGTTGTAAGTGCTGGGAATTGAACCATGGTCCTAGGGAAGAACAATTGTGTACTTAACCACTGAGCCATGTCTCCAGCCCTAACCTGGAATTATTAATAATGAAGTCCTTGATCCCCTTGTAAAGGATCTGACTGCCTTTACACAGTACTTCCTTTTCTTCCTTTTTTAAAATCTATGTAGCTCTTGCTGGCCTACTACTTCTGTGTAGTCCAAGGTGACCAGGACATTTTAGCAATTCTCCCCTCAGACCCCTCAAGTCTAAGGTGAGTAGATTCATCTCCCACCTGGCTTTTCAGGAGTCTTTATAATGTTCTAGACTATAACTATCATCAAAGAATATTACACTTGGGATTTTCTCCAGTATGAGAGCAAAGAGAAAGTGGCAATCAATATCAAATCACAAACTGCTCATAAATGAAGATGTACTTTAAAATAAATTCTCAACTTTACATATTACAGATCTTGGAATTTATATTCTTCATACACCTACAGAGGATAATTCAATTTTGAAATGATAAGCTTTAGATTGTGTCTTTGCAAACAGGTAACAACATAATTTCAAAATCATAAATCCTAAACTAACATCAGTATAAAATATAGTTTAATTTAAAATGTAATTCATGTTACATTTCATATTGGTTTAATTATATTTTATAATAACCCACTACTTCAAAACAACATTAAAATTTTTTGCATAGGAAACATGTTCTTCTTATGTAGATATAGGTATTAAGTAAATGCTATTTACTCATAATATTGAGTTTACATGAGGTTTTTGTGTCAGCCTAGGGAAACAGTACAACTGCCTTTGGAAATGAAATATAAAACCTACACAATTACATCTTTATGTTGCCTGTGACTCACTGCAATGAGATTAAATCATTCTAGACTTTCTAAATTCTTCACTACAGCTATGCTGAGATTTTCCATTATATATGATCTTCTATCAAAGGTTTTAAAATATATTAATTCACCTTTGTGCCAGTAACTGTGTCTTACAATTTATCAGAAAATAACTTATTTGATACATGCCTCTGATAATTCATAATGATACAATATAACATGTATATGTAAACATACACACACACACACACACATATATATATATATATATGCATTTTATGTATTTTGCCCATTCTCTTCTTTAGAATGCCTAAATTTCAGCTGAAGACTCATTCCCCAGAGATAACATAAAGACATGATCTGCCTCTTAGCCTCTTCACTGTTAAACATTTACTGTCTGAGAAAGTTCTCTGCCAAGTGTGAGACACAGACGTAATTGTTGCCCATTCCTCTGTCGTGATGGCTTTGTACTGAAGTCTAGTGTGTCTTTCTCTTTTGAAAATATCTTCATGTCATTTGGCCAATTTGAAGACTCCAACACACAATGAAAAAGGACATAAGACCGAAGCATCTACAATACAGTGTTATGCCAAAGCTTCAGAGAGCGACTTCCTAATCAAATTAACAATAAAATAGCTGTGATTTGAAATAGGAACAAACTGTAGAAACATCTTTAATTTCCAACGTTCCTGTGGTGTAAATTACTCCATTCCAGAGGATCTCCTGCCAACTATCTGCTTAGTCTTACAAAGCAAACCTGATTCTCTCAAACGAAATGCCTGTCCACACATGACCATGCATTTGTGGTGGGGGATGGGAAGGGAAGAGTCAGTGTCCCAGGCTTTGTTGCTGGAGCAGTGGTACTTAATATCAACTACATATTCTGTGCTTTGGATGCAGGTGGAAGGAGATGACTTGCAAAGATCAGAATGGTAGCAACAACATGGCAGCAATAAGCATCTAGTGAATGGCTTTCTAACCATTATCCCCTTCTGCCTCTTCAAAAACAAAAAATTGAGTTCACACTGCAGGCCCAGATAACTAACAGTTTTTAATACTCTCTAAAGAGGAATCATTGCCAAGTAGATGAGAATTGTCTCTATTTGCCATATAAATGGTGGAGTATCTAAGACAATGGCCTAGGTATTTGTTGTGTTTAGTTAAATATTTTGTCTTCCAACAACAGCTTTTGAAGATCTGTGTTTAAGAAACCATTCAGTGAATCCTACATAATATTAGAGCCTTCTGGCTGATGTTAAACATTGCATTTGTCTACTAGATTGAGGAGAAAGCTTTTCACAGGGAGCTCAGCCTTTACTCAGATACTGGGCAGAACGCTTACCAATCAAGGCTTTCCCGCCTGAAGGCAATTGTTGAAAATCATGTCCTGTACAGGTGGGAATATGATCTTGGGCACCATCAGGAGCCACCCAAGATCTAGCACCATTTTTTTTCACAATGACTTCTTAGTGCCATGATATCTGTACCCACTTCTTATGGAATTATGATATTATTTGAAAAGTGTTCATCAGTCGTTTTCTATGACAAATCAGCACTACCTCTGAACTGGTCAAGTATTGTTATTTTAATCCAAGAGCAGATTTCTTAGGTTCATTGAGAAATACAGCCACTTATTTTAAAAGGCTGTTATCTGAATACAAATTCTCTGCTATCTGAATTGAACACTAATTCATGATACATAGAAATGTGTTACTGGAGAAAAAATGTTTTTAAATTAAAAATACATTTCTGAATATTATAGATAATAACTTCTGTAATGTGTATTTATTCTTAAAGTTTTGTATTGTATGTAGTCATTTATACTTCATGTGACTGCTGCATTAATATGTTGTTCTCTCCTCCCACCCACCTGCTGCCAATATAGTGCACAGGAAAAAAAAATACAATGAATGGGAAACCTGAATAAAAGACCAGGAGCCTGTTTCTGAGCCTGAGACGAGTCATCCTCCTCAAATGCAATAGGCCAACATTTCTCAGTGACTCTCAGAGCTCCAGACAAAGGTAGTCAATGATTCATCTTCATGAGAGCCTACTCTCAGTTTCTTTCCTTTTTTCCTAGTGTTTAGAACCCATTTCCATGCCCTCTGAACTATGCCTTTTCCACTTGGGTGTCCTCTTCGTCTCTTTCTTCTGCTCTCTAGCTGACCATGTTTCTCCACCACACATTTTCTTGGTTTTGCCATCCCTAACCCCCTTCCACATGGACACCCACACTTGGATCTGCACCTGCCATCCTGCCATTCCATGACGAGACAGACAGTATGGGCAACATGTCTACCTTTATTTTTACTTGATAGGTCCCATGAATTTTTTTTCCTATAACAGCTGAAATATGAAACATTAAATAATAAATATATATAGTTTTTGAAGTATGTTTGTGTGCATGTATGTGTATGTATTTGCTTTTAATGACTCCTCTAATCATAATGTTATCATGACCCTCTTAAAGTGAGCATTTGTGGCTTTAGAGAAAGCTAAAATTCTTCAGCCAACATAAATGAACTCACAATGATTATGACAACATGTACAAGACCAATGAAAGCTCAAGCCACACAAAATTCCAGCATGGAAGAGAGGATGTGTGCACAAATCCTGACACCTATCTGAGGGACAATTGACATTTGATTGTTGCTGGGAGAAGAAATATCAGTTTTCTTTAATGGTGTTCAAGGTACACACTACATACTAGTGGATAAGTGGGGGACAAATTGAGTGGCTAGAAAAGGGGGATCTAGTAGGAGTTGGGGAAAAAGTGAACACAATCAAAATACATTGTATGAAATTCTCAAAAAAATACAAATAATTTTATTATTTATGAGCAAAATCACAAAAACCCTCAGCCCACAAAAATGATTAATGTTCTGTGTAAAACATAGAATTAATGAAAGCATAGAGAATCACTCTTGTAACTTGGGCTAGATATGGATCTCTGGGTTAGCATTCTACAAACATTACTAGCCTGAAGCATCTCACTCCAAAATAGCCTATGGGTAAATTGTAGCATAGTTTTTTCTCTCATGTATTCATTTGTTTTGACATCACCAAAGCTTTATACTCTGAGACACTGAGCCTCAAATACACTGAGTTGTTACCATGCAGTAGTCAAAGAGCAGTGATGGGAAATTGTGTGTGGTCTTTGGTGGTGTGGAAGGTCCTTCTGTCTATGTGTTGCTTATATTGGTTAACAAATAAAGAAACTGCTTTGGGCCTATAACAGAGATTTAGGAGAACAGAGCTAGGTGGGGAAAACTAAAACAGAATTCTGCAAGAAAGAAGTCAGAGAGACGCCATGGAGCCACCACCAGAGATAGATGTGCTGAAACTTTGCTGGTAAGCCACGACCTCGTGGTGATGTACAGATTATTAGAAATGGGTTAAATTAATATGTAAGAGTTAGCCAATAAAAATCTAGAGCTAATGGGCCAAGCAGTGACATAATTAATACAGTTTTTCTATGATTATTTTGGGTCTAAGCTAGCAGGAACCAATAAGCAACGGATCCTCCTACACTTTGGTGAAAGATGGTAAGAGAAGATTGATGCCAGTTAGGGGTGTTGTTCTGAGTTCCAGATACTCCTTAGGTCTTTTAGTCAGCTTTACATTGTAATGAACAACCTGAGATCACCAACAAGTAAAGAAAAGTGGATTTTAGAAGGTCTAGTCCATAATAATTGGTTCTTTTGCTTCAGGGTCTTGGATAAGATAGCTGAACATGACAAGGCAAACTGCTTGCTTTGTGACCACGAAGAGAGTGGAAATAGGAGAAACAAAGCTCTCACAGCCTATGTCAGACAACAGAGGAATCTGGGTTCTAGTGTTTGTTCAGGATGGAAGTAGCAGCCACAATAGGGCTGTGAACTTCTAAAGTAAATGAACTCACCAACAAGACATGAAAGCAAGATGGCAAAACTGTAGAAGCACTTCCTTTGGACTCAGAATTTTCCCATCTCTGCCTCTCAGCATGGAAATGATACCACTACCAGACCTGGCTTTTATGTGGATGCTGATAGTACAAACAGAGATCCCCATGCTGTACAGAACACACTTTACCTAACGAGCCGTTTCCCCAGCCAAACTGTTTACTATTGACTTGTGGTGTTTCTGTCTTTATTGTTTTCTATAGAAATGTTTCCAAAACAATAAAAGTACAATGTGCACTCTCTCTGTTATGTATATTACAGATATCCTCAGTTCAAATGGCAAAGAACCCTGGCTGTATTCTTTTATCCTAGCTTCTTGTTTAGGAAAGATAGATGTGCTGTATTTAAAGATCAAATCACGGTTCGCGTCTGGATAAAACGAAATATTTCTAAGTAATTAGGGTTCAGCTTGAGTTCACCGGCTTATCCAATTTAACCTTCCTTAAACGCTCCATCTCAAATACAAAGGTAAATATGAGGAAACTGAAAGATTCAAATCCCTTCTGTGAAGTGGGAAATATGAGAAATCCACCTCATACAGCAGCAGCCACAGTTGACTTAGACAAACAAGTATCCAGAGCAGTTTGAAGAAGATGCCCTGACTGGGATCTATGGGCCAGGGTGCAACCCTTTCCCAGACGGTTCTACATGACCATGGGCAGAAACTGACGTGTGGAAATTGTGTCTACAGTGCCAAGATGTGGTAAACACGAAACCCTAGAGACTCTGCCCTGGTGGGATGGAATGTAATGAGAAGCTACGTCGTCAGGAAAGGCCACTTGGAACAGTACAGAGTCTGGGCAAGTGTGACAGCATTCCGTCTACGCCTCCTCCCATCCTTCTCCTCTGTGTGCTGGCTCCAGAAGACCCAGAAGCCGCTTTGCAAACTGGGGTAGAAGAAGAAACAGAGAGAGAGGATATCAGCTCAGCCACCTCTCTCAGGCATCGGTAATTTACCTGAATTACCCCAGCTGAGAGAAGAGGAAACCTCGGTTCTCATTCAAGTTGAGCACTGAGTATCCAATTGCCAAACTGTTCTGAAAGCAAGAGCACACACAAAACCTACTATACCTAAGGACTGGGAGCAATATGGAGTCTCAATTATGGGAGTCAGAGCGAAGACCAAGCTTCTTACATCTGGGAATATGAACATTATGGAGTCTCCAGATATTCAGCCAATGGCAGAAGAAAAAAATCCCTATGGTACATATTTTGAATAGAAAGTAGAATAGAAGAATGACATATATTTTGACCATATCACCCAATCTCACCGCTGCAGCACATGTAAGCTTTGTGGAGATCTCAATACCTCTCCCCCCCATGTAAGGTACTTGTGAATGTGTTGCCTTCGGAACTGAATATCTTTCGTCATGGAAATCTCTTTTCTGAGGAGTGAGAAATGAGGTGAGATCACATTTGACAAAACTAGTTCAATGCTAGCAGAAAACCACAATCAGTGTAGCCTGCTCATCGTCCCGCTAAACCCTTCAAACCCACAGCACGGCACAGAGGTTAGCGGCCAGAGTGGCGTGAGAGTAAATCACATCCGCATTATAGCAAGATGACCCATGAGAAGACAGTTTCAAGGTAAGTAGAACAACAAAAATATCTGCTCATATCATTTATATTCGACACTACAATTTTTTTTTTCAGATATCACCAAGTATGCCTGACGTTAAAAGAGTAAACATTCTGTATCGACATGAAAATGTTTTCCTTTAGAACAATAAGACCCTTGAAGGCTGCAGACAGCATCAGGCCTATGCATAAGAGTCAATATGAATAACTGAATTAGAAACAGAAGATTCTCCACCGTTCATCTACCACCCTAAACTGTTCGAGAGATTCTAGGTAAAGGAGTCAGAAAGTGAATATGTTACGGATAACAAAACAAAACTTCACGGCCTCCAGTTATTCTTGTATCTTTGGCATCATGATTAAATTAGCTCCCCTTGCCTATCATATATGAGGCTTAAAGTTCAATCCCCAACCCTGAGAAACAGAAAAAGAAGAAAAGTGAAGCTAGAGAAGTAGCTTGGTTAGGAGAATACTTGAATCCCCAACACTGAAAAAAAACAGAAAAAGAAGAAAGTGGGGCTAGGGAAGGAGCTTGGTTGGGAGAATACTGGCCAAACATTCATGAAGCCCCAAGTTGGATTCCCAAGCCTGCACAAAACTGGTGGGTGAGAGAATAGTAATCTCAGCACACAGCAAGTGGAGTCAGGAGGAGCAGGAGTCGCCCTCCAATACTCAACAAGTTCCATGCCAGCCTGGGCTACGTGAGATCCTGCCACAAAAAAAGAAATCTTTCCTCAATATTATTACAAAATAGCCATTTACATGTCTTCTTCTAGAAGTTACTTTGGGTATAGGTAGTGATCTACATTTTCTCCAAAAGTCTATTCACTTTGTACAATCAATTTCCCCTCTCACTAATTCAAAGGAACATTAGCATACACAGAATGTGTGTGAGTGTGTGTGTTTGTGTGGGTGTGTGTGAGTGTGTGTGTTTGTGTGTATGTGTGAGTGTGTGTATTCCTGTATTCCTTCACTAGCTTCCAGGCTCTGAATTTTATTTGTGTTAGCATCAGCCCGTGTTAACAACCCCATCTTTGTAGTTTGATAAGACTCTATCACCCCATGGGCACTATGGACATATGTGAGAACCATCTTGTGGCTTTACACTTTGTAGATTATTATTAGAGGTCACTCATTCTGCTGCCTACACTTGACCTACTTGTGTTGTGTTCAGGAATTTGTTGAAATTATATGAATGTTCTGTGTGGACACTATAAAGAGTTTTTCAAAACACACAAATCAAATCCCCATTGTTCTCGATTTCCCATATCCACTTCGCAATCTCCCAGTTTTTTTTTTTTTTTTTTTTTCCATTTTGGCTTTAGTGGCGTCTGCTTTTTGGGGAGTGTTTTCCACATCTACAACTCACGGCTGTAAGGAATGATCTTTATTCTTCCCTAACTGAAATTAATTTTGCTCTCAAGTCCCCACATCCCCTGATGCTGAAAACTTTCCAATTTATGTTCTTCCAGGTGAAACGCAGACTCCCTGGAATAAGTATTAGGGAAAATTATTTCTCTGCCCACCCATTTTTTTCCTGTCTCTTCTTCTGCAGTGGGGGCGGGGTGAGGGAGTAATGTCAGCTGCCAGAGACTTAGCTATGATTCTAGGCCTAGTGTCAGGGCCCCGGGAGTTTTCCATTTCCCTGTGTTCAGTGTCCGTCACTGAGGCCAGCCAGTCCTTTCCTTCAACACTGGCTGGCGAGTCGGAAGTCCTTCTGGCTGGCAGACATTTTTCTTGGAGTGTATCTTGTAATCTCGTCTAGCATGCTTCTCTAAGCAACTCTGAAACTGTGAGGTAAAACCAGACACTGGAGAGTCTGTACAGATTGCCCACACCTATTTATAGGATTCCCAGAGTCTCTCTTCTGCTCTGGTGTCACAGTGGGGGGAGGCCATACTAACGCAGTTTCAGAGTTCCCCTAAAAGGAAAATGTGTTCTACCTACCACCCTGTTGCCTTTGTCTTTGTTTATGTTTGAATCCTTAGCCACATTTGCTAGAACAACATCAAATATTTGTTTGAATTTTATCACATTTATTTACTTATGTATGCAGTGCGTGTGTGCATGCCTCCTCTAGCAAGCATGCGCTAGTGCATTTGTGAGTTGAAGAATAACCTTCTAGGAATCAGTTCCCACCTTTTACCTGTGTGTCCGAGGGATCCAACACAAAACAGCAGGCTTGACAGCAGTCACCTTTGCCTGCTGAACCATCTTGCTGACCCACGTCATGTATTTATATCAATCCGTTGGCCTATGGAATAAATTCTAAGATCTTATTTGCCCAGCTTTTTTAACCAGATAAGCAAAATTGCATGGTAAGTATCAGCAAACCGACTTACTCTTCCCTGGGAAGTTCCGTGGTGCTGACTCCAGACGACTTTGAAAAGCGCCATCTCTTCCCATGATTTACAGCCGCCTACTTAGCAACTCTACTACTCATCAAAAAGTGGTGATTTTCTCATCTATCTTAAAATCTGGTGTGTTGGTTTGTTTATGCCAAACTTTAATTCTACGTGATGAACTTTCAAACGTGATTTTAAACTGTTGTGAATAAAAGCAAACAAAAAACTCTCAAACTACAGTTCTGCCAACTTCCCTGTTTTGTCCTTCCAGAAGGTTCTGCTGAGCACTGTGCTCGTCCCGAAACATGTCAAATGAGATCTTTCCATCCCTGCTAACTGATGCCTTTCAAGAACAACTTTCTCTGCTTGGTGTCTTCTCTTCCACTAGTTTTCTGGGATGAGAACCACCATCTCAGTTTCCAAAGGAGGGGTGGGCTTAACAAAGCACACGAAGAAAAACCACATTGCTTTAATAAGCTCCCAGTTTAAGCTTTTGACATTCTTTCCGTTGCTGTGTTACTTCCACACCTGCACGGGCAGCGATGGGTAGTATGTGTTTTCAGGAGCATTTGGTAAGAAAAGTACTCTCCCGCTCCAGCTCACACACATTTGCTAAACAGTCATTCCTCTCTACTTGACTCTCATTGCTGACGTAGCTCTGTCTTGTTTTCATTTAGAAATAAAATCTACTTGTGCTCATCTCGTGTTAGGGGCGTTTTTAAACATCAGTCTCGTTTCTTTTTGGAAATTGAAATGACCTATTAATGGCATCGAAGAAGTTTATTCTTTATATTCTCTTTGGTTCACTTTTAGTATTTTCACATTCCAATTTGTTTTTATATTAGAGGTTTTTTTGATGTTTTCACTGCTTTTTTACTTGGTAACTTACACATAATTTATTTGTTTGTTATTTTAAAAAATATATGTAGCCATTTGGGAAATTTTATTTATGGCTCTTAATATATTTATATATGTAATTTTTATCCATAATACCATGTAAAATAGAGAGCTTCACTGCTTTTACTTTCATATATTTCTGAATCTTTCACAATTTTCCTAAATTTTTAAATAAGAGCTTATGCAAACTTAAACCGTGTGGGTATCTCTGTTCAGTATGAAATGGCAAACTCATAGTTCTCACTAAACTCTCAGACGTCGTCTCTCATTATACTACAAACATGTACACCAGCTTACCCTAGAGAATGAGGAACTGGCCATATTGCTTCTACTAATTACCCTGTGACAAAAAGAGGGAAAAAAAACCTTCCTGCTACAGAGGTGAAAGCCAACACTCCCAAGGAAAGCAGAAGGACCTTTATTCTTGCAAGGAGAAGAAAGTCTCCTGGACTTCAACAAGGAAATCTGCTGTTTGTATAGATCCCTTGCTATGACACTTGGTCACACTGTATCATCTGTCTGTTTTCCTAAAAACCCTTTCTCTTTTCCCCAAGCTGCTGAACAGAAGTCGGCTTTGAGGACAATAATCCAATCTCACGTCAGCAGTTTCCCTTTGAAGGGAACTGTCACTTTGTGTCAATTGTAGGAATTTGTGTCAATTTCTGAAATCAGCTCATATTTGCTCTGCAGTACATCATTTTGCTCGTGTCTCAAACAACGGAAGACGTACCTAAAAATGTATTGAATATGACAGTTCCATTCTCTCATGCAGGTGAGCATGACAGACAAAGGTGAATATTTTAGGTGCAACGAAAACACCCAACTAACAAGACCCAAAACTTCAGCGCTTGAATTTTACTTCGCATCATTTTCACTGGCTAAAATAAAGTGAGCTAGAATTGGCATATCCTTAAATCCTTTGTCTTCTTATTTATCTTTGGTCTAAACTTTGTTTATCTACAGAACACTTATCTTTTCCTCACAGCACCGAGATGAACACCAGGAATGCTTGTGTCGTCTAAATCACAGTGGTGATAGCTTTCCCGTCTTCTACACAACATCGATTTGCTTTTCTGAGAGCAGAGGAGTTTAAATCACATCACTGCCTGCCTTTCCACTCTCTGGGAATGGGGTAGCAGAAAGCAGACTGTGAAGTGTTCTCTCTGCCACGGAGTGGCTATCTTATTTGGCATCATAACTTATACAGCTAAAATGATGTTCAGCTCATCTTCCAAGGTCAGTTCTTTCTGAAAATTAATAGGCGATCCAAACTGAGAAACGTGAGAGAATCTATCAATCTTAAATTCTTTCTGCCCCCCAAATCTAAGATTTTTCCTAGCATCTACATTTGTTTTGCCCTAAAACGGAACCATGGAAAATTTAGCACACCACACTGTGTCAGTAATATAAGGATTAATACTCAATATATGGAGAATATATGAAGGAATATGTCTTTTACGACATTTCTTTTTATGAGTGAGAAGGGACCTAATAAATTACTTTATTAAATCTCTTCTCACGAGAGAAGATAAATGTCATCAAGGGCTTAAGGTCTCATGCATTACATATAATGTACAGTTCTGTCGATCTTCTATATTTCTATATTTTGTCAAAATCATCCAATGGGTTTTACTTCATCATCAAATAACTTTTTTTCCTTTAAGACAAAAAAAATGAAATAATGTATTGAGAAGAGAATATCTAGCTTCATTTAGTTTCTTTCTCAAGTTGGTGAGCTGCTGGGTTACTCTCCTCTTACATTCCACTTCCTATAATTTCCCGTCTCCAAATGAGGATCACCGTAGGGATTTTTTTTTTTTTAATGTTTAGGGGTAGAGACGTTTAGATTCTCTCATAACTGCTCCTTCTGTAATTTTGGTGCTTGTCTGACATGCTATGACTCGCAGAAACTTATTCTTCCTCATATGGCATTTTAGTAATCTTCATCCGACATTCTATAATATGTGAAAAACTCGTAGGTTCCATCTGTTGGGATGTAACTAAGTGGTAGAGCACTTGTCTAGCATGTCCAAGGCTCTCTGCTCAATCCACAACACGACAACATAAACATTGTTTTAAAAAAATCACAATTACCATTCTGTTATTCTCAAGCCACAGAACGTAAAAGCTCTCGAGCCTATAGCTTCTGTCTTTTCATTATCATCCCCACTCTTCCAATTTTTAAATGCTTTGACTAAACTTCATAATCTTTCAACTAGACAATTTTTATAGTATGCTAACATGATGGCTTTAAAACATTCTTCTATCATTATGAAGAAATATATTTAGATTATGGCTTACTATAGACATATATAATTAAAAGCAAATGTAAGTTGGTAAAATAAAAGTTTCAAAAACTACTCTGAAAATGTGCACAATGACATTCTCTATTCTATTAAAGAAAAGCATTAACTTTACAGTCTTGCTGAGGGTTTTCTCTCTGTAATTGAAAGTCACTGCTATGTCCAGCCGTGGTTCTTGCTAATGAATTTCCTGCACTGACAACAAAACACTTTTGTCTGACCTACTGATATAGATACCTTCTCCTCTCAAAGACTTTCTCTGGGCTACTAGATTCTGATTTAACTTACTAGTATAGCTATAGTCAGGAATCTTCCTGTGTGTGCTACAAGCCTACAGACCAGTTTAGTCCACGTTGTACCTATACGTGTCTTACAAATATGCTTCTGAGACTGCCCCCTTTAATTCTATCCATTTTCTATCCCTCTAGGTTTTGCTCAAAAAAATCCCTCTGCCCTTCTATAAATAATTTTCTAATTCATCCCCTAACAGAGCTACTCTTGTTTTATCTTTCCATTGCACTTTTATGAAGTTAAACAGAGTTATTCACAGAGCACACTCCCCTAGAAGCCCTTACCTTGCACACATAACCCATCAAATCCAGTATACTCTTAGCAGGGCGATTGCTGCCTTGTGGTTGACTCTCTTCAAATGGTCTGTGTCTCGGTGTGTTCCCTATAAATGTTTATGCTTTCGTTCATTACACAGGTTGCCCTAAGATTCTTTATTACACAAGAAAAGAAGTTTCGTTTTTATCTAGAAAGGAGTTAATGACTTGACACTTGAGTTCCAGCAGGAACAACCATACCATTAACACACTAGCTACATATGTGGCGCAGCCATGTTCACCTTCAGAAAATGAAGGTGCCTGGTAGAGAGGGCGGCGGGGAGGGGAGGGACGGCTTGTTCTCTAGCTTTCTGGAGAAGGAATCTTTCTGCTAGAGAAGAAGCAGACAAAAACGATTTCAGAACAGGTTATCTACAAATTGAAAAGAAGGGTCCTGGGGAAGATGGAGGTGTTTAGAGAAATCTTCCTCATCTACTTTAGGGACACAAGGAATCACAGGCTGAATCATATCAAGTGAAACTACGTAGGCTAGAGAAGACCAGGGGACCCAGAGCTGGAAACAGAGCAGTCTCCAAAGTTAGGACAGGGTGGTGGGCATGCATGTCTTACCCATCCATGGTCTAGATCTTGCTGAACTCCTAGAGAACTCAGAAGGGTCACACTTTAGGAGCAGTTGGTTGAACTTGGGTAAAAGCCCTTTTGAATATGGCCTAGCAAAGCTTTAAGATAAACAGACAAAACCAAACAAGAGGACCTTAAAATAATACCTCATGACAAAATACAGTTTAATCTTCTTAAAAAAATTAAAAATCCAAAACATTCAGTCGTGTACCCCATAAATATGAAGCTCATAAAAGTTAATATAATACAAATATGACTACACAAAGAAGTAATGAAAATATAATCCGAGCCAGAGAAAATCAGAGCAGAGATGCCACAATTAGATTGGGATAAAGGAAGGTTGGATAGGGGAGCAGGGAAGCACATACCTTAGTTAAAAGAGCCACCTTAGTGTTGGCAAGAGACTTGAACCTTGAGTGGCTCCCAGGAGCCCAAGGCGATGGCCCCAGTTAGTCCCTTGGGAAGCTGAGGATAGGGAACCTGAACTGACCCTATCCTATAGCAATACTGACGAATATCTTTCATATCACCATAGAACCTTCATCTGGTGATGGATGGAGATAGAGACAGAGACCCACACTGGAGCACTGGACTGAGCTCCCAAGGTCCCAATGAGAAGCAGATGGAGGGAGAACACGAGCAAGGATGTCAGGACCACGGGGGGTGCACCCACCCACTGAGACAGTGGGGCTGATCTATTGGGAGCTCACCAAAGCCAGCTGGACTGTGACTGAAACAGCATGGGATAAAACCGGACTCTCTCATCATGGCGAACAATGAGGACTGATGAGAAGCCAAGGTCAATGGCAAGGGGTTTTGATCCTACTTCATGTTCTGGCTTGATGGGAGCCTAGCCAGTTTGGATGTTCACCTTCCTAGACATGGACGGAGGGGGGAGGACCTTGGACTTTCCACAGGGCAGGGAACCCTGACTGCTCTTTGGATAGGAGAGGGAGGGGGAGAAGAGTGGGGGGAGGGGGAGGGAAATGGGAGGCTGGGAGGAGGCGGAAACTTTTTTTCTTATTCTCAATAAAAAAAAATTATTTAAAATAAAAAAAAGATTTAAAGGAAAACATAAACTTAATGAATGTGGTATTAAATAGAATAATTTAAAAATCAAATGTAATTTCTAGAGCTGAACAATGCATTTGAAATAAAAAGTAATAGGCTTATTAACACATTAAAGCCTCAAGATGAACAAAAATCAGTGAACTGAATGTACTAACATAAAAATATATTCAAACTGAGTCTCAAAGAGTGTTTGGACTTTCATCATTAGTAAATGGTACTAAGTGGCTTAACATATGTGTGTTAAAGGAAGGAAGGAGAATAGTAAAGAGCATAACAAAATTGATGAAAAAAGTAATAACCAAAATATGTAATTTTCATGGAATTCATTACCATAAATTTCCAAAGAAAGCCTCAACAAGGAACAGCATAATCAAGCTTGATAGAACAATTACAGAAAAAAAGCTTTAAAGGACCAAGGATCTGTCTGTTGTTACATAGAGTGAAACAAATACAAGGTTGGCTACCAACTTTTCATCAAGAGCACAGATCAACAAAGTGCTGTTTATAAAGTGAAAAAAAAACTCAACATACAATTCTAGATTAGGTGAACACTTTTAGGTTAAATAACACTGCAAAGATGAAGCAAAAGCTAAGAGAATTCACACCCAACAGACTAGCACAAGAGATACTTAAAAAATACTAACTGGTAAAACAGCAATCAAGCTGAAAGAAAATTCATGTTGGTTACACATGCAAAGAAAAGCATCTCACAAAACTGGAGAGATGGCTCAGTAGTTAAGAGCAAGAACTGCTCTTCCAGAGGACTCAGGTTCAATACCTAGCTCCCACATGTCAGCTCACAACTGTCTGTAACTCCAGGATCCACCACCCTCACACAGACATACATGCAGGCAAAATACCAACATACACAAAATAAAAATAAATTATTAAAAAGAAAAGCATCTCAAGTGACATATATTTGTGTAAGGATGAAAGATACTTTTATTGCCTTAACAACAAACTGGTACTTCAATGAGAGAGAGAAATACATGACAAAATAGCACCCAAGGTGTTGGAAGAATGTAATGTTCTACTACTGCGGTGAGTCCCTCTCACTAGATGTGAAACCTGACTATCTCATGAGATGTCAATGCATGAATTTTAAAACCAGTGGTTGGCTAATGGTGACCTACAGCCCATATTTATCCTGTATTCTGCTTCTGTGAGTTCTACAAGCTAGGAGATTTTATGTTTACCTTTAACATGTTATTTAAAGAGGTAAAAGATGCCATGGACCTCATATAACCTACAAAGCAAAAAGAAAAGAAAAATACTGTTTGGCCAACCTTAGAGTGATGTGTGACATGGGTAGAGCACAAGCCAATAGTGAAGATAAAGTAGAATATGAAAAAGGCTGCATACTTTTAAAAGAATGAAAGGAGAACAACAAAAATGGCCAAGATTTAAAAAGAGAAAATAAATCCCAAAAGGATATATAGTTTAAATGAAATTTTCCCTTCTAATCATACTTCTTCTGAGAGGCAAATGGTCATCTGACAAAAAAAAATACAACAACAGGTATAAAAAGCTTCTTTTGAGTTTTTGGTCAGGATTGTCCATGAGACTCTTAAGAGATGACCTTCCATTGCTATCACCCTGGGTAGATAGAAGATAGATAGATAGATAGATAGATAGATAGATAGATAGATAGATAGATAGATGAGATAGATAGATTGATAGATTGGTAGATAGATAGATATGTTTGTAATGATAATTAATTTTTTAAAGACCATGAATTTGAAAAAGAACTAGGAAAAGTACATGGGAAGTTTTGAATAAAGGAGAGGGAAGGGGTATAATTAATTCAGAAAGATAAATTTTAATAAAAGAGGAAAAGAAACAACAAAATTAATCCTGATAAGCATGATAGTGCTGTGAATCAAAATGTGGGCTCAGTGTATATATGGTCTTTTCATTAAACACAACAGTAACTACCAGCTCGGTGGGTCAATTACTTTACCAATGTGTCTCTACTTCCTCATTTGTAAAATAGAGTAAAGGATAATTTTTTTAAAGAAATCATTAGTATGAACAATGTAGGTTGTCTATATCAATATCTACAAATAGTCTTTTTTTAGATGAACCATAAATACATTCCCTTTTAAAAAAACACATTATTGCCGGGCGATGGTGGTGCACGCCTTTAATCCCAGCACTTGGGAGGCAGAGGCAGGCGGATCTCTGTGAGTTCGAGACCAGCCTGGTCTACAGAGCTAGTGCCAGGACAGGCTCCAAAGCCACAGAGAAACCCTGTCTCAAAAAACCAAAAAAAGAAAGAAAGAAAGAAAGAAAGAAAGAAAGAAAGAAAGAAAGAAAGAAAGAAAGGAAACACATTATTATTATTTCATAATGATAAGACAGTCATAAAGATGAAAATTGCCAGACATGTATGTTAATAAAGAAAACACACAAACAACTAAAGAATACAGGAAGAATGTTCTAAACCCTAAATTCTGTTGAAGATTTCAACACTGCTTTTCAGCAATTTATAGATCTAAGGAACAGAAAACTCATTGTGTAGATGATTTGAACTATACTATCAATAACCTTGACCAATTTGATTATAGGAATCATAATCACTTAATTCCTGAGGCAACACATTGAACTTTTATTATAATAAATATATTGATTATAAACAATTTGTCACAATTTTAGACTTAAACTATGACATGGTATCTCCTATGTGAGTTAAGCAATAAAGACAATATAAGGAAAATGCTTAGGTATATGGAAATTAAATAATATAGCTTTAAGTTATTATACTGCAAAATGATGAAATATTATAAAATATTTTTAAGTAGATGAAAAGAAAAACACAGCGTGCTTTTTATCCAGGCAATGTTTTGGGTGAAATTCATAACTTGACAAGTTTATATTCATAGAAAAGAACATTCTAAAAGTCATTAGTTATGCAAGAAAAAGAAAAAGGGAAGATCAAAAAAGAAAGGTAATGGGAGACAATGATAAATAACTGTATCCAAATTTATATATCTCATAGTCTTTTGAGGGGTATAACTGATACCTGGGTTAAAAGGTAATTGGATACCAATCCACAAAAAAGCTCAGGAAAGATTTGGGGCATCTCTCCCTGGTCCATGATTTCACAGTTCAAACACAGTTAAATCTTGAGGATTTTTACCGTCTTTGCCAACCAGTTCTGTGCTCACCAACAGGTGAAAAGTTTAGCACTAAAGGGCAAGACAAAATACTTGTTACAATGAAAGTGATACTATAGATTCAAAACACTTGATGATAAGTTTAGCTAAATGTAAACAATAAAAAGTATTGAAAAAACTCAAACACTCTTAATTTCTAAGGGAAATATACTATGTTTATGAACTGGAAGATTGGCAATTGCCAAAGTGTTCATTTCCCCCTACATTAATTTACATGGCTTTAAAACTCAAATCAAAGTTCCAAAAGTGTTAGCATGGGAAATTGTGAAAAATTTTTCTGGTGATAAGATTGACATTTCAAATTCTTCCTCTAAAACTACAGTAATCAAGGCACTGTGTGATTAACGGCATTACATATACACAGATAAATGGAGAACAAATGTTCCCAATAATAAATACACAGAGTCAACTGTTTTTGGCAGAAATGTCAAATCAGCCAAAGAGAAAGTAGTTTCTAGAAAACACTGAAGGACCACTAAGTGTCCATTTGTGTATGGGGATGCGTGAATGTATATGTGTTTATGTATGTGTGCATTTGGACACCAGAGTTGGATATCAAAGGACTTTCTCAATCATTCTTCACCTTACTTTTGAAACAAGGTTCCACGTGAAGCTCTCTGGTTTGGCAAGCCTGTCTGGACACAGAGGTCCAGGGATCTTCCAATTTCTCTACCCTCCACCCCCGGCACTGGAGTTTCGGACATTAAAGGTTGTGTCCACCTTTTTATGATGCAATCCTCACACTTCTGCAGCAAGCACTTTTATGAATGAGTCACCTCACCAGCCTCCTATATCCCTTTTCAAATATGAAGTTTCCCCATCTCACACCACATACATGACTTCATTTGAAACAGGTCCAAAAATAAATAACTATAAAACTTATGAGTAAAATAAAGCAAGACTTCCTGATTTAACAGTAGTTTATTTCCAAATAAACCCTAAAGAAAAAACTATTATAAAACACATACTAAGAACCTTTCATTTTAAAAGACATTGAAAAATAGTCACCTAATAAGATAAATTATTTGTATTGCCTTACATGACAGAGGACTTGGAACTGAGAGTACATGAGAACTGTAACTCAACGTAAAAAAAAAAAAGAAAGAAAACAAGCTTCAAAGATTGGTGGAGGACATAGGTTTCAGGGAAGGGGACTAAACAGCTACTAAACTTGTGAAGAAATGGTTGTCTTCACTAGTCATGGGGGAAATACGCATTACAATCACATTATGCAACAGTACAGTTTGCTCAAGGGTTGAAATTTAAATGATTGACTACTTTAAGCTTTTGGAGCAACTAGAACTTTCGCGCAGTACTTGTAAGAATGCAAAATGGCACAGTCACTTTGAAGTCATTTTTGTCAAGTTAAATTTGCATTTATCATAATGCAGTATTTTTGCTCCTAAGTATTTATTCCTAAGAGAAATGAAACATATGTCTACATAAAGACTGGTTTAAAAAATTCACAGCAGCTTGATTCATTATAGTCCAAGCCTAGAGACAATCCAAGTGTCTATCCACAGTTTGTATGTGGATAAACAAACTGTGTGCTAGCCTTACAGTGAAGTACCACTCAGTAGCAAAATGGAATAAACTACTGAAATGGAACATAGATGAATGTCTGAAACATTATACTGAGCAGAAAAGGCCAGACATAGAAGAGTGCACACTGCGTGAATCCATGTACACAGAATAGTGTAGCCAGAATGGAAAACAAAGGGTACCAGGATTGGATACTGGCACTGAGCCATGATTGGAGCTGAATTTGCACAGATGAATAAGTTTGTCAAAGTTCATCAGTTTGAACATTTAAAATTGAGAGCACTTTATTGTATATGAATTAAACCTCAATAAAAATTAAAATGCTAGAAGATACTTAATGATTTCTTTAGAGTTTAGTTTTCTGTCTCCTGTTTGAAAACACTAGCTGTGTCATTGAATATTCTCAGCTACTTGCATAATATTTGGCAGACAGTACGTAAACAGTAAATGTTAGATGAATAAAATACACAAACATCCAAATAAATAAGTAAGTGATGCTGAATGTTGTCAGAAAATGCGTAAGCCATTTAAATGTAAAAACAGGGCCAGTGATATGGTTCAGAGCATAACGGTATTTGCCACCTTGTGAAGCATGTTTGATGACCTGAGTTCAATTCCTGGAACCCACGTAAAGGTGGAAAGAGAGAAAAGACACACCAAATTGCCCTCTGACCTCCACACCTGCACTGCAGCACACAAAACCACACACATACCAAAATCACACAAAGATAAGAGTTTTTTGTCGCGTTTTGTTTTTTGTTGTTTTTATTGTTGTTGTTTTTCAAGACAGGGTTTCTCTGTATAGCCCTGACTGTTTTTGAACTAGCTCTGTAGACCAGACTGGTCTTGAACTCACTGAGATCTGCCTGTCTATGACTCCTGAATGCTGTCATTATAGGCGTGTGTCACCACCAACAACTGATAATAGATATTTTTAATTATCTAGAATGGGGGCATTCTAGAGCAATTCCCTTTTTGAATGTTTTAAGAACCTACATGACATGATTTCTGATAACCCATCATTAGAAACAAATAATTTTGAATATAGTAATCCTAGCAGTCTGGGGTAGAGGCAAGAGAGTCAGAAGTGCAAAGCTAATGTCTGCTTAATAGTGAGTTCAAGCCCAGCCTGAGCTATATAGGATCTTGGTATCAAAAACATAAAATGAAAGAAAAACAGCAACAACAAAAAATTATTCTTTCCAGAAGAAATGGCTTCCCCAAGACTCAAGATTTCGATTTTTAAATACATATATATCTGTATGGGTATTAAAAAATAAAATCACTAACACCAGCTATTAACAACACTTCAGTTGTACTTTAATTTCCAGTAAGTAGATATCAGGATAGCAAAAAGGTTTGACCTCTTGCTGTGGAAAAGAGAGAGACTCTATGTGGAATACCACTAGAGAACAATAGTATGGGTGGGGGTGTTGGGTGATTTAAAAGGTGTCAAGCCATCCTCTGTGTTTGCATAGGCAGTGATGAGCTGGAAGGAAAAGAAATGGTATCAAGGGGAAGTGGGAGATATCTTTTGATCCCTTTTTATTTCTTTCTTAGAGAAAGCTATAGACTGAGTCAGCCTGTCTCTTGGAACATTCCAAAAGATGATTCTCTGGGACAATGGCCAACACAAGAACCATCTGTTTGGGAAGTTAGAATGTGGTGCTTCTCAAACTCTTCTTTCCTTTCTCCTCAAACCCCACTTCCAAACTGGCACATGCCGTGGTGACACCTCCATGAGCTTCAGCTAAATTGATAATAAATTTCATGTGGACTTAATTGACATTAAACAAGTAAAACAAGCACCGCATCTTAGAAAGTATTTCTTTTCTTCCAGAATGCCCATACCAATTGGAAAGCACAAAGATAAAAGATATAATCCAGTTAAACCTTGGATGGTGTAGCTGAGAAAATGCATCAAATCATACTTCACGTTCTTCCCCCCAAGACATCATCACACTGCTTTCCCAAGCAGTGTGGCAGTTGAGCAGGGCCATGGACCAGTTCTAGGAAAGTAGCTATGTGTTCCTGGCTGGGAAAAGGCGGTGAGAAGCCATTTTACGATTCTTTCTTCTGCTCTTCTTCCCTAATTTGATGGCTACTGACACTGATAAAATAGTGGAGGTACTCTCTGTTTGGGACTTCAGAGACCCTAAAAGGACACAAATAGAAACAGGTGGAAATAACTTTTGTTGTGCAAAGTCCCTGATTTAATTTAACTTCACCTGTAGTGACAGATTATAGCTGCTACATATATTTTTTTTAAAAAAAAAATCCAAGAACACAAAGGAAAAAAAAAACCCTGTGTTTTAGGAGAAATAATGGGAGTTTCTGCAATGCTCCTCCCTCGGGTGCACTTCAAAGACATGATGCATGGGCTTCTATGTGCTTCTGGCTTGGGCAAGCTGGTAGCGAGTTCACTGGGCATTGTCTGTGGGATTTGAGAAAGGCTGAAGTCATGGCAGGTCCCGAAACTGATAGCCAATTCTAGTTCACTGTTAGCTGCAAAATGGGGATGATGTGCATATTAGTGGAAAAGTGTTCTTCCATCACTCTATTACAAGACTCTAAACTAATGTCTGACACTATTGAAAAGAGGAAGCATTTTATTATTTGTTTGTTTCTTGGATTTTCATCTTGTTTTGTTTTGTTTTTAAGACAGCGTCTCTCGACAGCCTTGACTGTCCTGGAACCCACTCTGTAGACCAGGCTGTACACAGAGATCTGCCTGCCTCTGCCTCTGCCTCCTGAGTACTGCTACTAAAGTGTACACTTCCACATGGGTTTATTTTACTGTTATCATTTTTACTCAACAAATGCATACAAACTTTGAGAAGAGACAACCGTGTTTTTTATTGATTTATTGAGCTATACATTTTTTCTCTGCTTCCTTCCCTTCATTTCCCCTCCCCTTCAACCTTCTCCCATGGTCCCCTTGCTTCCAATTTACTCAGGAGATCTTGTCTTTTTCTACTCTTCATGTTGATTAGATCCATGTATGTCTCTCTTAGGGTCGTCATTGTTGTCTAGGTTCTTAGGGATTGTGAATTTTAGGCTGGTTTTCTTTGCTTTATGTCTAAAAACTACTCATGAATATGTACATATAGTATTTGTCTTTCTGGGTTTGGGTTACCGCACTCATTATGATGTTTTCTAGCTCCATTCATTTGCCTGCAAAATTTAAGATGTCATAATATTTTTCTGCTGTGTAGTACTCCATTGTGTAAATGTAATACATTTTGTTTATTCATTCTTCAGTTGAGGGGAATTAGGTTGTTTCCAGGTTCTGGCTATTACAAATAATGCTGCTATGAACATAGTTGAACATCCTTTGGGTATATACTGGGTCTTGAGGAAGGTTGTTTTCTAATTTTCTGAGAAGTTGCCATACTGATATCCAAAGGAGCTGTACCAATTTGCACTCCCACCAGCAACAGAGGAGTGTTCACTTTACACCAAATCGTCTCCAGCATAATTTGTCATCAGTGTTTTTGATCTTGGACATTTTTACAGGTATAGGATGGAATCTCAGAGTTGTTTTGATTTGCATTTCTCTGATGGCTAAGGACATTGAGCATTTCCTTAAGTGTATTCCAGCTATTTTATATTCCTCTGTTGAGAGTTCTCTGTTTAGGTCTTTACTTAATTTTTTATTGGATTATTTGTTCTTTTAATGACTAATTTCTTGAGTTCTTTGTATATTTTGGAGATCATACCTTTGTCTGATGTGGGGTTGCTGAAGATCTTTGCTCATTCTGTAGGCTACCATGTTACAAGGAGGGCTCGCTTGTTTGTCCCGACCACCCAACTAGCTTAGCCCCGAAAATAACCACACAGAAACTGTATTAATTAAATCACTGTTTGGCCCATTACTCTAATTTCTTACTTGCTAATTTTTACATCTTAAAGTAACCCATTTCTATTAATCTGTATATCACCACTAGGTCATGGCCTACCAGCAAAGTCTCAGCACGTGTATCTCCAGCAGTGGGTTCATGGCATCTCCTGACTCTGCTTTCTTCCTCTCAGAATTCATTTCTGTCTTCTCCACCTACCAGAACTTATTCTGCTTTATCAGGCCAAGGCAGTTTCTGTATTCATTAACCAACACAAGCAACACACAGAGGGGACTCCCACATCACTGCCATTTTGTCTTGTTGACTGTGTCCTTTACAGAAGCTTTTCAGTTTCCGGAAGTCCCATTTATTAGTTTTTTTTTCAGTGTCTGTGCTACTGGGGTTATATTTAGAAAGTGGTCTTCTGTGCCAAGGCATTCAAGTGTACTTCCCACTTTCTCTTCTATAAGGTTCAGTGTGGCTGACTTTATGTTGAGATCTTTGATCCATTTGGACTTGAGTTTTGTGCATGGTGATAGATATGGGTCTATTTTTATTCTTCTACATGTTGATATCCAGTTATGCCAGCACCATTTGTTAAATATGCTTTTTTCATTTGATATTTTTTGCTTCTTTGTCAAAAATCAGATGTCTGTAGGTATGTTGATTAATATCTGGGTCTTTGATTTGCTTCCATTGGTCCTCCTGTCTGTTCTTATGCTAATACCAGGCTGTTTTCAGTACTATAGCTCTGTAGTAGAGTTTGAAGTCATGCCTCTAGAAGTTTCTTTATGGCACAGGAATGTTTTGGCTATCCTGTTTTTTGTTTGTTTGTTTTTCTTTTACATATGAAGTTGAGTATTGTCCTTTAAGGCCTGTGAATGAGTCCCTAGTGGGTTTTCCAGGCCCACGTAGTCAGCGCTAAACACATACACATATGTGCAACACTAATTAGACTCGGCATGCTTGAGTGTTGGGGTGGGTGGAGAGATGAAAATAATTAAAGGAGGAGATGCCATTAATTTGAAAGAGAAATGGGGAACACAGGAAGAATTGGAGCCTGGCCGGTGTGGGGTAGAAATAATGTAAATAAAATAGCCACGTATGAAATTCTCAAAAAAAAAAAAATGCCAAAGAAGTTGCTCAGCTCCTTCCTTGTTTGTGCTATAATTCTAGCTTTTGTCCTTTGAATCCAGAGAAAAATTACCTGCTTCCCATGAAGGGAAGTTTTTTGTTGATCAAAAACTGTTCCACTCATTTTTAATTTATCTATGAGAAGCCATTTTTGAAGCTTATTAGATCATTCATATATTTCAAGGCTAAAGTCTTTATTTTCATAGCCCTGACAGCTGTCTGACAAGTAAGTATTTTCCCTTCTTCCCCACTACACACACACACACACACACACACACACACACACACACACACGCACCCTCTAGAATCAAAATAGAATGGCACTTTCTCTAAACTGCTTCTTGGGGAGTTCAGGCTTCATCATGTGACTTGCTTTAGGTATTAATTAGGGAAGGGAATCATGAGAAGCCGTTACCCCCTCCCACATATCCTCCTCCTCCCCGGTTTCATTGGCTCACATCTTGTAATAAAACCTATGCCTGTCTCTGTCATTGGATACAGTCTCCTTCTACATATAGGACTTGCGAACTATTCGAATTAACTAGCTTTCCCTGGGGGCCACTTTCCCTCTTAGGTTGCAATCCTGTCAAACCTGAGTAGTAGCTTAATCTGCTTCTTAAGCAGCCTTTTTCTAGCAACACTCTTCCAAGGATAGACAATAGGAGCAGACCAATGACATGGGCCATATGAAATTGGCCACGTGACCCTCCTGAGCAGAGTCTATATGGATTCCTTTCTCAGAGTCCAAGATTCTTTTCTCTTCCCTCTACCTTATCAAGTCTGAGTCACTCATTGGGTGTTTCTTTCAGAAAGAGAATCTAAGCTGTTTTTTGTTTTTGTTTTCGCTTTTTTTGTGAGTGAACTATATTTTACAATTAGTGAAAGTAGGGTCTGTGCTGGGATAGCCTTGTCTCTAGGGCAACCAGGGAATTTTTAGGTTTCATTAACACAAAGAATCAATAATCTGAAGTCAGGGCTGGAAATCCCAAGGCCACTTTACATCATTCTGTTAGGTGACATATAATACAGGCCCCTGAGATATTTTAATATGTCCATAGTCATCATTAACCTTATTTCCTTTATAATCCAGAACATCATCCATCATCCTACCTCAATTACTATTTATATATACAAAACAGTATTGACACAGAACGTAACTGAGAAATGACCCATTTTGTAATAAGTCACTGAAAATTTGGAGTTGTTTGGTACAGCAGTTAAACTTAGCCTTTCTTGGCTAGCACCAACATTGCTTTTCTCCTCAATGAATGACTACTTTTTTTTGTTTTTTTGTCTACATCTTCTAAGTGGCAGATTTTGAAAAGCTTATTCTGGGAGTGGGAGGAAAACACACACATGTGCATCTAGATTCTGTTTCAGACCACTGCAGTATAACAAATTCACAATAAGACAAATCACACTTTTCTGTATGAAAGATATGTTTATATTATATTGTGCTTGATTAAGTAAGAACATAGTACCTAGTAATAATGTGCATATCTTTATTAATTTGGTGCAAAAAGTGGCATGATTATTTAGGCTTTGAGGAAAAAAGTTAATGGCACAAAAGGACTTGCTGAATACAAGGCTGTCACAGACCTTTAGTCTATAAAAACATAGGCTCTTCAAGATACATTAAAGGGAAATACAGAAAATGAGCTATGTCTGTATAGTGCATTACATTTATGTATTATAGCTATGTAGGCATGCAACAAAACCAACATAATCCAGGCAAGACAAGTACAGCATTTTTTAAAATCCATATGAATCATTAATTTTGGGGAGAGGTCATGATCCACTTGGACATCCCAAATGACCAGATTTGCATTTTAAAGTATTAAACCTACTGGAATGACCCTAGGCATCCTGAAGGTTAATCATCAGTATGCCACATTCAGAGGGCCTGATGGCTGTCATTAGGATAAGATACTGGCGGTCACCTAAGAAAAAAAAAATTAACTTGAAAAGTAAGATAATAAAAAATTGACCCAAATGCTGAGTGAAAACTTCATACCCAGAACAAAAGACCCTGCAGAAAAAGTAATCTGGGCTTGAGCACAGAGTTCTCAGGCTTACTCACCTTTACTGCAGCTAGTTCTCTTTTCTAAGTGCAATAAATCAAACTTTGAAAAGTTATGTCATCACAAAACCAGATCCTTAATGAGACCAATCCATTTTAGCACAGACTCGGGTCTATGGACCTCTATTCATAGAGTCCAAAAATGTTATCAAATTGTATTAATTATATTGTATTATATATCATCTTTCCAGTCACTTTATCTCATAAATAAGCAAAGTCAGCATCTACCACAATAAAATTACTGTTTATATTATTTAAATTATTGTATATATTACTAAATATAATTATATATTATAATATTGTTCATATAATTACTTAACAAATAATTTTAACAAACAATTAACTGACATAAACTAATACTTTATGAACATACGAAGATAATTCTAGCCTAAAAGACTAGAAGTCTTTGATTGATTTTTGTTTCAATAACCTATTTTGTATGAAACTATATTTGGAGCATATCTTCAGGTCGATTTTCCTGTGGTTGTTTCTTCACATCCTCTCTACATTTCCATGTTTTCATAAAAGGATAATAGCACAGTTCATAAAATACTATTGAATTTAGCAATTCCCAGAAAATCTCCAAAAGAGGCATGTAAAATCCAAAGAAATCTAGAGAAATGTTAAAGACAAACAGTAGAAGTGGGCTTCTAGCTACTCTACCTCTCCTAAACTAGATTTTAGCTTAGATGTTACTGCACAGAAAGAAAAAGAAAATTAGGTCCAGGAGATGTGTCAAACACTAAGTTCCTAACTGCTCCTCCAGATGGACTGAGGTTTGGTTCCCAGCCTCGGTCTAGTGCCTTCTTCTGGCTACAGTGGGAACTACAGACATGGTGCACATGCACGTAGGCAAAACACTCATACACATAAAATAAAATCTTTTTTTTTAAAGGAACAAATTAGTTACTATTATCCACTTATTGTACATCAATTAATAGGAAAGCTTCCTGTCTATAATATATACAACACAAATTCTATTGTGCCTTATTAGTTTTAGCATTTCAAATCTTAGAAGTGGTATTTCTATTTCAAGTATAATAAGATCTGAATTATGCTAACCATATTTATGAAAAGCGCATCATTTTCTGGGCATTATACTCTGAGCTGAGATACTAGATGAGCAGTACAAGTTTCTGCCTGCAATGAAGCTGTAATCCAGACGCTAGAGGATCACAGATTCTTGGAGATCTGTTTTGACATGCTGGTCCAGTAACAGTTCTCCTCAAACAGTGTTCCAAGAGCTCTTGGAGCTCAGAGGTAGAGTCGCGACCCCACAATCCAGCTGGACTCCACGAGGCCTGCTTTCTCTCCTCAGGATTCCTTAATGTTTGTGAGGTGCATCAGTGGAAGAGCCGACCCAGCAAATTCCCATCTCGCTCAATCAGTGAGTGAAGAGCCACACAACACAAGATGCAGAAAGCTGTGGACAAGGGGTATACGCTGGGGACAATACCCCAAAGGAGTATTCAAATATATATGTATTTAAAAGAACAAATGTTTTCACAGGGCAGTGGTGGTGCACGCCTTTAACCCCAGCACTCGGGAGGCAGAGGCAGGCGGATCTCTGTGAGTTTGAGGCCAGCCTGGTCTACAAGAGCTAGTTCCAGGACAGGCTCCAAAGCTACAGAGAAAACCTGTCTGGGGGAAAAAAAAGCCTTTGAGACCCTTCTAAAATTGTGGTTCTTAGCTGTAGGGTAAGGTGATGCTGGGGGATTCTTTGTAGCTGATAGGTTGTGGACAGGAGAGGCATGTATCACTTATGACCAAAATTATGAGAGATACTATGTCACCTGCCAGTAAGAGTTCTGGCATAGCGCTTTTGGATATGTACTTACAATTGTAAGCCTGTGGGATGCTGAATCTTTGCAAGTGTGGTTACTGTACAAGACTGTTTTGATGACTGTGCCTTCACCGATACTTTTGTGTCATGTATTACTACTGAATAATTCAGTCTTTTTTTTTTTTGCCAAAGGTGCTCATTTTTATCTGTGTCTGAACAGGGAAGAAAGAGGAGTCTAGTATTTGGTTCAGTGACTGGTGATAGAGTTAATGAATGAGGGAAAAAATTGAACGGAGAAAAAAAGGGTTAGATTAGTTTGGAAACATATAGAAGTAGAAATGTGTGGCTTGGAAGGACCCATGTATTTTTGTGGGGGACATTTGCAGCTAACACTTATGCACATGAGCCAGAAGTGAATGAGTTCTCAGAGACAGAAAAATACTGATTTATGTATTCTAATAATATATGATGGTTACAATTATGAGAACAAATAAAATCATCCAAAGAAGTTGTGAAAAAATTACCTACCAAATTTAGGCTAAAAAAAAATTCAAACTTCCACAATCAATTTCACAATTCTAGTTGTCTCATTTAGCTAAATAAATTTTCAGTTAAATTTAAGAATCTACTTTCTCTGGATATTTCTATCTCTATAACTTTTTATAAATGCACTTTCCTTAGTGTAAAGTGAAGAGTAAGACAGTATAAATGGGCTTCTCTGTAGTGGCTGATACAGTATACACGATCATGGGCTCCACTGTATTGATTGATACAGTGTATGCGTTTTAATTTTCTACCTCTTCTTAGATTTGAAATGTTTTATTTGCATATTCCATAAATACCTCACATTACTTTGTGACCCTTTGACATAATATATCTTGCCTGTCTTACTCACCATTATATCCCCAGCTATGATCCTGGTGTTCACAGTTATATTTCTTCTGTATCTGATGAACCCATGAACAGTTCCATTTTCAAACATTCAAAGACAATATGCCACAAGGAATTAACCATTCTGTCTTCCATGTCCATATAAATATACCATTGGTTTGTGAATTGGGTTTGGTTTGCTTTGGTTTGTTGTTTTGCTTTTGTTTGTTTTTTCTTTTATTTTTTCTTCCTTTTTTATTTTATTATTTTTTAAACAGAGTTTCCTGTAGCCAAGGTTGGCTTTGAATTGCTACATAACCCAGGTTCTCTGCTAACTCTTGATCCTCCTGTTTCTGACCCCCAAAGTGCTTGAATTACAGTCATGTACTACTATGCCCAACTGTACCAGTATTTATTGTTAAATAAAACTTTTAAGGATATAATTCCTTCTTTTTCCATCCCTGCTTTTTCTGCTTTTCATTCACCCTTTATAAGTTTGTATATCCTGATTTCAAAGTGTGTTCCAAATCTGACTGTTCCCCAGACTACACCAAGCTGATCCCTCACTTCTAATCAGGATTACAATAGTCCTTTCCTACCATTCCTGCTACGGCTTGAGTCTGTTTTTATTGTGTCTCTTAAGGGGCCGTGTGTTAAAGGGTTGGTCTGTGATATGGTTATATCAGGAGATAGTGTGAAACTTTAAAAAGAAGAGCTTATTGGGGCGTCTTTATGTCATGGGCACCCTATTTTCAGAAGGAATTGGCATAGTCTGTACCAGATCTGTAAGTTAGTTCTCCTAGATCGAGTTTTATAAAAGCCCAAGTCTAATGCCTGTAGAGTCTCCACCTTTCTGTCTAGCATTGTAATCCCTTCCTCTTTGTATGTGTTCCCAACGCTATGCTGAAGCTGTGCTTGTGAGCTTCCAAAAACTTTATAAACAGTGTGTGTATGTTTGTGTGTGTGTTCACCTGTGTATGTGCATAAAGAGGTCAGAGGTTAACATCAAGACATCAAGTGTCTTTTTAATCACTCTCCACCTTGTATTTTGAGACAAGGTCTCTCACGGATCCTTGGGCTACACTAGCTGGCCTAGAAGCCCCTGGGATCCAGTTAACTCTTTCCCCATATCACTGATATTATAAACCTACTGCATGGTGCTGGAGATCCAAAAGCATTCTTCACACTCTACCCATTAATCTCTGCATCTGAACTTCCATTTGTGATGTTAGGCTACCCTAAGCATTTGTTTATTATTTGTGTATTATTATTGTTGTGTGTGTTTATGATATATGAATGTGGGTGAACACGTGTCACAATGACCGTGGTTCTTTTTCTACTGCAGGTTCTGGGACTCAAACTCAGGTTTGCACAATTAGCACCCTTTTTGACTGAGCTATCTGACAAGCACAGGAGATAGAAACTTGTCAGGCATGGCAGGGACCCCAGAGCACCAGTTCCAAGAATGTCCTCGCTGGAGGCCATGAATGACAGAGGAACGTTTTGTTTCCTCTATTTTTATTGACTCCTAAATGCACACCTTTGCATACAGGCTACATGAAAGCATGTTATTGAAACAGAGAGGGCAACCAAAACACTTCATGCCTGTTCCAACTAATCTGACCAGTTCATTGCCTCTCTTTGCCTCATGTTAACTCCCAGACTATCAGCTCAATGATGCCCTATTTCCTATGTTCCCCATACACAGCAACTCTGCTCTATCATCTATCTATCTATCTATCTATCTATCTATCTATCTATCTATCTATCTATCATCTATCTATCTACCTATCTATCTATCTTCTATTTATCTACATATCTATATCTATCTATCTATCTATCTATCTATCTATCTATCTATCTATCTATTTCTATCTACCTACCTACCTATCTCTCTCCTCTTCTTTCTTCCCTCCTTCTTAAGCTTCCATGTGGTACTATACAATAAATTTCTAAGAGTCAACCTTCTGTGGTCTACAAATTTCCTTTTGTGAATTCAAGAGACAAAGTCCCAAAAGCCATTGGCTTGGTATTGGTTGTTCTCAAGTTTTCAGGGACTCTAGTCCTCCAAGCGGAGTTCACCAAAAGCCAAGAAAGACTCCATCATTTTCAAAGGCAGCCCAATAGTCCTGTATCACCATTATTCCATTATAGTAATAAAATAAACTAATACAAAGGTAATCACATTATTTTCTAAGGAAATGTAAAATGTTCCAAAGATACTCTCGGTCTTCGATATTAAATGATACAAACTGAAGCGTGATTACAACTAAAGGGACACAACAAAGTTTATACAAGTCTAATAGGCCACAATAATGAAAAAAATAATAAGACACACTCTGGTTGGAAGATAAAAATACAAAGCAGTTTAGACTTTGGGATGTGATAGCAAACAGCTGTAAATCAAAATTGCTACCCCCTTCGGAGATACTATCAGTTTAATCTTAAACTCAGCCTTAACAATGAATGCATTTGCAGCTAGCCTACTAACCAAAGGCTACCAAAGTTGTTAATCAGCAGCCGAGTCTGATCTAGTACAGGGATGTGTTTGCTTCACTAGCAGCTGAAGCTACTAATTACAGTCACTATTTCACAGCAAAGGTATCTACTTTAGTCCTGGTACTTCCTAGTGCTTGTCTTTGACCACAAACTATTTAAAGATTTTGGAAAGCCCTCAGTCTTTGTTACAAAATTACTGAGACCCCAGGAGAGCTGTGTTGCTACATGGCTGTTCATAAACACTACCTTGCTTTGTACTTCTTTCTCTGCTTTTTATTCACTAATGAAAAGTACTTTTAACTAACACAAAATCAGATAATGCTGGCAAGTAATTGAACTAAGGGTATGGGTCTACATTTCTTTCTTTCTTTCTTTCTTTATTTGAAATAACAGTTCCTTTATTCGGATTATTTATTATTGGAAGTCAAAACAAACCTCAAAACATTTAACAAAAGGGAACATTTAATTATTCCTCTGTTTAAAAATATGGAACGCTTCACGAATTTGCGTGTCATCCTTGCGCAGGGGCCATGCTAATAATCTCTGTATCGTTCCAATTTTAGTATATGTGCTGCCGAAGCGAGCACTGGGTCTACATTTCTTAATGGAGCCCAACTCTAACAGTATTGGAGGGGGGGTCTTATTATATAAAACAAAGGTTGAAAAGGCAGAATACTGGCTTTTACATCTTTTTTTCATGGAACTATCCTAAATTTAATCAATTTCACAGATAAGAATACTGATACCTGTTTTTTGAAATTATACACACGAGAATTTTAACTTCACGGCATCCCTATAGGATGAGTGCGCTTTAGTTCTACAATTACAAATGAGGATTTTGCTTCTCAAAAAGCCAGAATGTACCACTTGCACGAGCCAGCTTCTTGAAGCCCATTCCCTTTCCCTATGATGGCATGCCATGTCAACCTTAATGCAGTGGGGAGGGACTTGATCCCACCTCAACTAAAAGTACCAGACTTTGTTGAGTCCCCATGGGAGCCCTTACCCTTTAGAAGGAGTGGGTGGGGAGAGGCAAGGGGGTGGGAGGAGGGGTAGGAGGTAGAACTGTGGTTGGAATGTAAAACAAATTTTAAAAAATAAATAAATAATATTTTTAAAAATGTTCAGTAACTTTGACATGCCCTCATGGCTTCCTGTCTTCTCATCACCTTCTGGTAGATCTCATTCTCACCCCAGTCAAGCATTTGTGTGTGTGTACGTGTGTGTGCACGCACATACACACACACACACACACACACTTTCCCAGGCACTGTGGTATCTTGGGTTATCAAAAGATTTAACTCACTTCCTGCACAGGAAGGCCAGTTTAGGGAAAGCTGCCCCTTTCCACATTGGAAGAGCCCTGGGAAATAAGAATTTTTCAGTGACCTTTAGGAGAACAGGAATCTTCGCGACAAAAGTCAAGGCCTGCAAGCCAACTTGCCAAGCGTGCTCCCGGAAGTGTCCCTGACCCACAGCTATCAGTTTTACAGCGGCCCACTTCGCTTTAATATCCTCCCTGGGCACCACCTGAGACTCCCCTTCTTGGAACCCAGACGAACCAGGTACCAGCCAGCAAGAGAAAAAAAACCCATGCAGAGGGATTAAAAAGTACCTGTTCATAGCCTGAAAGTTTGTAAAGAAAGTACTGAACACAGACTTCCCATCACATCAGAAGGAAAATTTATGCATCGCCTTTGAGTTCAACTTCTCCATTAAAGCTTTTTCCCTATAATCTAGGGAGTTCTTATCTTGGTGACTTATGGTGTTATGGAGGGGCTCATGCATGGAAAATGTCAATAGAAATAGTAACTCTGGAAGGGAAGGGCCTCCTAATTAGTCCCCATTTAGATTTTATGATGGCTTTGAGATCTGCTCATCCTGACAGTGCGCACTGTGGTTACATATTGTTCTAGCCTGAGGGAACCATAGGAAAATCCAGATTTATTGTACCTATCATACCAGCATATTTCATTTGCCATTATGAGCAGCCATCTCGCAATGATGCAGGAGTATTTATTACAGATTAAATTGTAGGACCTGGATGGTTTAGTGAGGTTCTTGAGGTATCATTTATGTCATTAACTGGCTCATTATCAGATCTGCGGATCTCCATTCTTTTCTGAGCCTGGCATTCGAGCACGGAGGCATCCAGACCGGAGCAGCTTCCGGGCTGTATTTTGTCGTGGCAGGCATTGAAGTTTGAACACAGACAAAGCAAATCGCTTGCATCAGCCCCGTGTTGTTGTTTCACCTGATTGCCTGGAAGGTCCTGGCAAATCCCTCTTTAGAGAGGTTTGCAGCGGGGTGGGGGTGGGGGGCTGTCAGGGCAGCGGGGCTCAGTCTGACAGGCAGCTCCATTTGGTCCAGGTGCTCCTGGGGCTGGGGAGGATGAGGGCGGGGGAGAAGCAGGAGCCCCGGGATGCGGGGATTGACTTTCAGCGGTGGCTAACGCTAATTAGGTTAGAAGTGCCTGGCTGCCTTCTAAAGATGCAGCCTCCAGTTTTTCTTCTGTGATAAATAACCCCACGTTTGAAAAAGCAGGAAGGGAGAAGGGAAGGATGTGTGAAATTTAATTGTGGTTATTTAAGAAGTTAGCTGTTCTTTCGTGCTGATTATCGGCAGCGAGGGCTGGGTTCTCTCTCACACAACTCCTACCCCTGGGACAGCGTTCTCACTCCACCTGGGAAAGAGGAGTCCGATGGCCGATCAGGATAGACATTTTTTTTAAAGACAGCAGAATACTCTTGTTGAAGGCAGGCTAGCGGAACATTTTCCAAAAAGACTCAAGAGCGCAGTGTTTATCCCTTGCCTCTCTGCTTGGGTCTCAGTCTTCTATTTGCATTGGGTGTTTGATTCCAAGTGGGGGGCTTTTGTTGGTGGTATTTACCCTATTTACTCTCATATATTGCTTTTTCATAAATCCCAGGGAATGGCATTTAAGTTGCTGTGTTCTTTGGTATTAAAATACTCTCCGGTGTAGGCGCAGAAGTACCTATAGAAAAGCTGGACTCAAATTCACAGATTATCTGGGGAAGAAATGCCTGGTGATTTAATTGTTGAACATAATTAATTCATGGCATAGACAATAGTTCCTGGAAAAGGCTCCTTTCACAAAGGAAAATTGCAGGTAGAAGCTATTACGTGTTTTTTTTTAAAGCAGTATTTAATATGATATTATATATCTAGATCTGAGACAACACAATTCTTGGTCATTAATAATTGCATAGTTGAACCTTTACAAAATAGTTTCCTTTTTATATTTATAGTGCTAAATAAAATAATTTTTGTATTAACTCCTAACAGCAGAAAATGTACAAACTGACTCACATCCACAATTATACCTCCAATAAAGTTAATCAAATATGAGATGTCCTGGTTGAACTAAAATGAGCAGTATGGGCTTGGAGGGGGTGGGGGGAGATTTCTTGTCCCATGTTGAATTTCAATAGTGTTGCACTAGGAAAATTGACACTCCTAAAGGGATGCTCAGCTGCCTTCCAACCAGTTGTATCAAAGGGGGTTGTCCAATGCTTTTCATTTTTACTTGTTGCTTGTACATTAGAGTTAATGAAGCAATGTAGAAAGGTCAGAAGGAAACATTTTTACTTTTTGCTGCTAAGCAGAATAATTGAGAGCCTTGATGGCAATGTTGTTGCCTCTGTGGTTAGGGCAGGAAGATGCTGCCCAGCTCCAGCTCCTTCCAGAGCCTGACACTTCCACTAGTCAGGACTTGGTAACAAGGCTTCTATAATCTCTAATTTGCCCTTTTGGAGTCGCATTGTCTCTCCCACATACCGCATATTGTTTTGAGTCACTTTGTGATTTTTTTTTTTTAGCTTGACTCTAGTTTTTGTTTGGTACAGCTTATTTTTTTTTTATCAAAGTTTCAGTAATTTTAAATTATTCCTAACTTGTCTCTAACAGGAACTGTAAACCATACAACTTTTGCAAAAAGAAAATGTAATCAAAGGAACATATTAAGGCCTTCATTCCTTGTCGTCGTTCCCCGCCCCCCCCCCAGCTAAACCTTTAAATTAAGAAATGTCATGTGTAAGCAGAATTTAAGTAGCAAGTGCGAATTTTCTAATACCTATTTGTGTTTGTTCTGGTATGTCAAAAACTCATTAATTCTCAAGTCAACCTTTTAATAATGGTAAAGAAAATAAGGCATAGAGAAGAGAAAATACCCTTAAAATAATGTGACCGTTCGGATGTGTGAATTTTCCCCCCCACCAGTTAACAAACATTTTATGAGAAAGCAAACCTCAATACTGCCCATTTTTATACAAGTGCTGTACTTAAAGGGACGAGTCATAAGCACAACGCTTGCAGCACTCTTTGTGCGGGCCCTTGAGAAGCAGATAATTACATACATGTGTGTATATATGTATGTATTTGTGCTCCACAATACCTGAGTGGTTAGCCAATTAAGCAGAACTTAGCACTAAATGAGTCATCTCTTGTATTTGCTGTATACTGCAGCAGCCGCTCTTGAATAAATAAGATCTGCGCTGCTATAAATAGGATCCTTGAAAGTGGAGTCTTCTCTGGTTTCTTTGTACCGCTCGCTCCTCGCCCAGTCTCCCTGCTTGGGGTTTTGCATTAGAGTCTTAATATTGAGCCCGCTCATTAATCTCCGTCCTTTTTCCGAGGTTGGTCTAGGCTGTTCCTGTAGCTGTAGCACTCACTGGGGTTGCCGTAGGAACAAGGGAGCCGGGTAAATATGCTTATGGAAAAGAAATGACGACTAATTAAATGTGAATAGCATTTATAAATTGCCTAGTTCTCACAAAAATGCAGAGCATAATGTGCTTTGATGTACTTCATTAGGAGAAGGCACCTATATTTAAAAAAAATATATGCTAGTGGAGAAAACCAAATTTTCATGCAAAAGTGATCTTTTCCGTGCTTTCGTTTTCCCGCTGACTATAAATCCTGTAATTTAATGCAGATACCCTTTTACTGCATTTACATGGCAGAAAAAGACATTTGGTTGGCCTGTGAAACTGCTGCAAACCCTCAGTATTCTCTAACCAAAGTATATTTCCTTTTCTTTTATTGTTCAGACTACTGATTTTTTCTATTACGTTTTAGACAATAAGGAACGGCTCGCACCATCCAATTCGAACCCAGGTAGGCAGTATTTTCACATCACACGGTACTGTGATCTTTGCCTGCCTTGCCTATAAAATCAGGACTTTGGTGTGAACTGCAGAGCCAGATTTTTTTCGGTCACTGGGCAGCTTTACTTGTGCGTTGTTGGGACAAAAAGCAACCCTCGCCCTTTCGGAGACGGGAAGGCCCCAACTTCATTATCACTCTGCGTGTCACAGCAGAATACTCTTCGGGTCCACGCGCGTTTCTGCAGTGGAAGGGTGAAGTTGGCTTCTGGGACGGTTTGTAGTTTCTTTGCAGGACATTTGGAATTTACTTATTTCCAAACAGCTGGTTGAAGAGTAGCAGACAGTTCCTTGTGTAAGATTTTTCTGTCACAGGTCTGCAATCCAGGACAGGCTGGGCCAAAGCTTTGCCAACTCCTACAGTGCTCCTGCAGTTTGGTGATTACTTTCCAAAGATGT